>NC_091156.1:37589835-37689303 GCF_040958095.1 Procambarus clarkii | reverse complement strand
TCCCCACGGGATACCCCAAGAGTCTGGAGTGAAGGCACATGAGTACTTGCGGTATGGCAAGGTACAACGTTCATTGAACCGACCAGAGATTCCCCAGACGTCAGAGGTATGTGAGGTAAGTGCGCAGGCTCTAGTGCCCTCTTTGATCCAAGCCAGGCTAATGGAGATCGCCAGCTATGGACGTGATAGGCTCATGAAGCTTATTCCTAAATGTTTCTTGGCAGTATTTTGTTTTGTTCTCGTGTGTGTTCTAAGTAAGGACCAGTGGACGACCCGACAGATGATGGCTCCTATGAACATCGTAAAGAGACCCCAGGGATTAGAGACTTGCACTGTGAGTATTGCAGTCGAAGAAGGGACCTGGAAGGTGATGGTGGATACAGGAGGTATGAGAAATGATATTATGAGTGACTGTTTCCGACAGGTTGACACCCCCCGTGTGATTGCTGAGCCTTGATTCAGCATTATACGGAACGTTGGTCGATATGACGGTGGCAGAGCAGACACCATCTTTAATGTACAAGCAGCTCTGTTGAACGGTTATGCTGTAAGTACTGACTTAACAACTATCGCTGTCACTCTAAATTATCAGATCCCTGTATTCCAGGTTCCCGTCTCCCTGAAGGACTACCGGACCGGTACAAGAAATTCCGTCGGTGACCAGCCATCAACGGTGCCACGACACAGGGAGGTGTCGATTCACCCCAGATCACGCCTGTGCCGGTCCTTACTCGAGACGCGCGAGATCATTAAGCCCCTGATTAACATCTCGGTGAGGTTGTGGGAAAGCACGTCAGGCAGGACATCACCTATAATCCTCAAGTTTTTCTTGTGCCAGAATCTCCCATTAGGACAGTTTTGCGGACAAGACATCCTCGCCACTCCAGTCCATTGTTTATGTGAGTCCATTTGGAGTTGTACCCACGTACTAATTTGGTTTGTTTTCCCTTTTATAGAAACCCAAACCAAATTCTTTTTGGTGGGGAGGTGTTACGGACCCGAGTCCAGCATCGGAGCACGGAGCAGTGACAACTAACGCCATCTGTGAGTCCGCTCCCGAAACCCCCTCCAAATGGACGACGCCATCTGGTGATGACGAGAGACGCCGGCAATACGTGCTGGATTCCCATCTTAATTGGCTTGTGGAATAGCCGCTGCTGACCGCTGGTGAGGTGGCGCTTAGACAGCAACGCCATCTATGGAGTGAAGAGGTGGACGTTTGTGTCTAAGTTTGTAAGTGAGGTTCGCTAGAGCGTCCCAGTATTAATGACGTATCTGATTACAGAGTCGACCTGGGACTGTTGTGTTGGACGATGGGGCAGTCTACCCAAGGCAGCCAAGGTCTCTTCATGAGTCTGCTTTGAAGAAGCTGTGAGCCACCCCCGGACGAACTCTGTTGAGAGTGTAATAGCCTGCTTGAGGCGTGGCAGTGTCGGGAATCGCCTTATCCGGGGCTGGTTAGTGGAAGAGACTAGCCACTGTGGTGCTTAGTGAGGAGAGTGATCAGCGGGTCACACGAGGCTCCTGCCTAGGGCTCGCAACCCTAGTATCGGTCGTGGAGTGGCCTACACAGCGGAGCTGATCGGTACCTGCCAGCTACAGGCTGGATTGTGGTTGAAGGCCTCCACAACGAAGCACCCAGTGGGACTGTGATTTGGCTGGCCTGTGGCCAGGGTAGATTCGTCATAGAGTCATAGTGGATTCATCGTGGGCCATGGAAGAAGGAACCAGGGCTACCCAGAGTGAGCACCGTTGAGCATCCAGTGTCTTTGGAGGAAGACGAACCTGTACATAATTGTGTAGTTATAATCCCCATGTGTGACTGTTATTTATTTATACATGGTTGTGGAAATATATATCAGAAAAACTGGAACATTTGTATCCCTCCCCCTTTAATTTAACTTGCGTTACGGAACACACCCCTTGAAAGTCTCTACTAACTTGGGGCTGGATTCCCAAACTCTACTACCATCAGAGAAGAACCCGGTTGCGTCCCAGTAGGGCCGTAACAGTAATTGTACAGGCATGTTAGGGAAAGGCTATTACCAATTACAATATTGGCTATTGATCTGAATTTGGACTTTGTGAATTACTAATGTGGTCACTCTCTTGGGCCGCGTGACCTTGACATGGTGAGTCATCTGGAACGCAAACTAGTCCCTCCACATGCCGTCATTTCTCTGCCTGTATACAACCCTGATCTCAACCTTCATTCTACATACATGTAAACCTAACATACATACATAAGCCAAAGTAGTTATTACTGTATTTTGTTGTTCTATTCATTATATGTTTCTTTAAAACAAAGCAAACGGCCATCTTGTATTTCTAAAGGTGTTAGTCCCTAAATCCGAGGAGAGATAACCCATGCTCCCAGAATCAGGTCGACTACCTTGTCACTGCATATTTTGTACAAGGGCATATGCCACTGCCTTCCATACAATCACCTATTTAAAACAGCTTCAGCTGTTACACGTGCAAGGTGTCATGGACCACACTGCAAATTCACAAGGGCCGTGATGAGGGTTCAAACCTACGTCTGGGATGATCTTCGACGAGCCTTAGTCGATTTGTTGAAGCACGTTATTGTGATTTCTGTGTGTATGGACAGAAGAGGTTTACAAAAAGATGGGTAGAATAGAACTGAAGTAATCTAAACATAAATAAACGAACGTGGGAATCGTAAGAGAACGTATCAATACGAGAGTGATAAACATCCAGATGTAAAGAGCAACCGAGGCTAAAGCAGAGGAAAGTGGGGCCAAACTGAAAATGACAAGGAAATATGTGAAATATTAAACAAAAGTTTCCATGTGTTCAGAATAGAACTTGATCACCTGCCAGTTGTGGGATATTTGGGGCTTGAACATGATTATTTAAATATTAATGTAGTAAATTAAATTACGAAGGACCACCCGCTTTAATAGTAAAGAGGGAAACTGCGAATTTCTGATCATTAGATAATTCCTAGATGAAACCAGTAACTATGGATAAAACTAGAAAATATGATCATAGAAATAATTAATGGGCTGTATTATTAAATGAAACAAACCTCAAACACCTACATTGGGGGTTATTACTGGAGGTAAGTACGTCCAGGAATTAGTGTGGTTCGTTCACTAATTCAATTAATAATAATCTAATCCTATAAAATAATATTGAAACTGATATCATTACCATAAAGGGGAACATAGAGTATGAGCATAGTAATGAATTACAGTAAACCACATATTAATCCAAAGAATTCTGCACACAAGAAATTGCAATTAGAATCATAAAAGGAAATAAATCTTAGCTTAATGAAGATTCCTTTAGAAAGCCATGGAAGTTCCTCTTATTCTCTGGACTCGGTCGACTGATGAGTGGAACGGGTTAACATGGGAGAAGGCAGCATGGAGAATTCTTCTCTCGTGCTGCAAGACAAATATTTTACGGTAGCAACTGATTTACCTACTGAATCTATATATTCAAGAAAATTAATAGTTACAGGTGACAAATTTTAATCACCTGTTATTAGATGTTATCGTGAGTCATAACGGACAATCACCCTGCTACTATTAAACCTTTTACCTGATGCATCACATAAAGGAATATACTTAGCTGTGGGCACTGTATAAGTATTAAGATTGCCGTTCTTCGCGTCCCAGGCTCTGGTTAACCCTATCCTGGATAGTGACGCGCTTCGCTGGCCGGTCACGTGTCGTCAAGAACCAAGTCAAAGGGCTCCTTATTCGACACCAGCACCAGCTGAAGATACTATCTGCAAGGTTATTCACGCCTCACAGTGGCGACTTTCATCTGAGGATGGATAAACGCCTGCCCTAGTTGCTGGACAATGGCGTCTTCTTATGAGTACGGTAAGCGCAGGTCTGCTTCTGAACGGCTCTCCACGTGTACTGAGCTGGCCTTCCTCTACCCACGCCGAGTCCGCGTTCATAAAACAAATTATTGTCTCGAACATTAATATTTCTCGCATTTACGCTTGAAACGTTGAAGACTGGACGGGTTTATTATTTAGAGGAAGAAAATATTGTTATTTACCATTTAAGAATAGTAAATATATAAGGGAGAGGAATTAATGTCTCCCCATGGCATTCACTGGTGACGTTAACTTTATCACGAGATAGACGCTATGATTCCAACGCTCTATTCGGCTTTTAGTTAGAGATCAATTCGTCTGCAATTAGTTATCATACAGAATGCTTTAATTATGGAGAATCGAATTTAATTCTCACATACATTGGATATAATGTGTTACTGTAAGGAAATCTGACGCAATACTGGCGTCAGGTGACGTGAGAATTCTAGCCTACTGCACAGATGAAATTATTAGTACATGAGAATTCTACGTGTTGTTAATTTTACTTACTACAATAATTAGTATGGTTAGTAATAAGTAACGAGAATACAACAATGTTGTATTCGGTGTTGGAAATATCCAACATAACTCTGGGGGAGGATTCTAGGGTCGTAGTGTACTGTGTTGTACTGACCTATCCCGAAGTGATATAAAGATTAATGCATTAGTATGTTAATATGTTAGTATACACATAACGAACGTCCCGGATTTATCAAGGACTTACAAGAACTTGAGTCTTGCGATTTACATGTCAAATGAAACATGTTGCTTATAGCATACACAATATTTATAGATTTAACTCACACAATTTAAACTAACAGAATCTACTATGATGGGATATCTCATTGTAGCATCATCATAGTTATCTAAATGGGATGTGAAGGAAATTACTCATGTTCAGAGTTGTAATAGGCTTGCAGTTTCCCCTTAGTGGAAACATGCATGAAATAATGAAACATTAAATGATTAAGTTATCGGTAATCAGGAACACTCTAAAGCTCACAATAAACTCAACAAATAGGGTCGCAGTGACATGTAATGGTGTATTATGTAGCTGCTGAATCGTAGGTAAACTCAGAATAAGTTCCTAAGAACTGATAACACTATTGTATGATTATACAGTAAAGTATTATTAGTCATTTAAGATCAAGGAGACTATGACACTACAGTAAGGTGACTGTCTAGGGTCGCTGTGACTTGTAACTATTGAGTTACAAGACAATAACCTCACGCAGCATCACGATCACCTCAAATTCAAATGAGGAATTGAATTAAATGTGCACTGCCGTGCAGTAGTCATGCTGACTGATGGTACAACTAATTTGCTAACTAGCTAAAATAATAGAAAAGTAGAGAACTGAAAAGTTTATTCATTAAAATCAAGGAAAATTCTGAGTCGACAGTGAGATTAGTAGCCTAGTCATTCTGACTTATGAGCTAATTAAATGGCAGCTCATAGGCTTGACACTGTAAACTTGTTAATACGAAATCACCTTTACATGAAATTGAGTTTATTAAATCAGTCTCTATAAGTATAGTCAACTGTAAATTAATGGTGAGTACAGATAGGCTAGTACTCAGTTGACACTAACTAAAGTCCCTAAATCTACCTAAATAAATGGTTTGAATTTCTAACCTACCTAAGTAAGGGACTAAGCTAATTGTGAGCAAAAATGTACTCGAATTAACATTGTGAGCAGTATTGAGCTCATTAACAAGTTGAGCTATAGTGAACTCGTGAACATGGTGAGCTATATTGAGCTCGTTAGCAGTGCTAACAGGGTGAGTTACAGTGAACTCGTCAACAGTGTTGACAGGGTGAGCTACAGTGAGCTCGTTAGCAGTGCTAACAGGGTGAGTTACAGTGAACTCGTCAACAGTGTTGACAGGGTGAGCTACAGTGAGCTCGTTAGCAGTGCTAACAGGGTGAGTTACAGTGAACTCGTCAACAGTGTTGACAGGGTGAGCTACAGTGAGCTCGTTAGCAGTGCTAACAGGGTGAGTTACAGTGAACTCGTCAACAGTGTTGACAGGGTGAGCTACAGTGAGCTCGTTAGCAGTGCTAACAGGGTGAGTTGCAGTGAACTCGTCAACAGTGTTGACAGGGTGAGCTACAGTGAGCTCGTTAGCAATGCTAACAGGGTGAGTTACAGTGAACTCGAATTAACGAGGTGGAGTTTTGTCATTCAATTGTCATGGCGAGCAATATTAAGCTCGTACGCATGGTGAACAAATACTCATATTATTACGTTAATTCTAAGGTGAGCTATATTGAGCTCGTTAGCAGTGCTAACAGGGTGAGCTACAGTGAGCTCGAATTAACGAGGTGGAGTTTTGTCATTCAATGTCATGGCGAGCAATATTAAGCTCGTACGCATGGTGAACAAGCACTCATATTATTACATTAATTCTAAGGTGAAGCTATATTGAGCTCGTTAGCAGTGCTAACTGGGTGAGCTACAGTGAGCTCGAATTAACGAGGTGGAGTTTTGTCATTCAATTGTCATGGCGAGCAATATTAGCTCGTACGCATGGTGAACAAGCACTCATATTATTACGTTAATTCTAAGGTGAGCTATATTGAGCTCGGGAAGCATGTTAATTAACAATGCTAATGTTTAACGATAATGCATTAAACATATTAGTTCTCTGTAAATTCACTTACATATTAGTAAGTTTGCAAGTTTGTTCGTGCTGCACTCCTACACTAAATAACCAGAAACGAAAGAAAAAACAACTCAAACAATTAATGCAAGTATTTATCACTAACTCTTAGTGCAGAAAACATGGTATTAAGAAGGTTTTTTTGGCAAACCTTTAAGCGCAAGTATAGTGGACCAGTGGTCTAGTGAATTTATTACTAAATTCAGGAAATGCCAGTGGCATTAAGTGCTAGATTCTCTAGCCTAACATTATTAATTACCTAGGGAGTACTAGATTCTCTAGCCTAACATTACAATTTAACTAGGAAGACTGAGTGTGGTCAATTACTACTTGTCGAGAATAATTCTAGGTCTGCAGTGAATTCAATAGTTTGGTCGCTGTGACTTGTACTTGTTTGAGTACGGACCATTGGTTTTCACTGAGAGCTATGAAACATCTCGGCGAGTATCAATTGCACTACATTCAATCTGAGTTTATTACTCAGCTGTGTTTCTCCCTTTAGCTTGCTGCTGGAGAATTGATTTACTGCTGACTAATTTATTATTATTGGCAGGTTTAGGCTTGTTCACATTCAGAACTTTACCAGTAAGTAAGTAGCCTCCTGCAGATTGGAGCATATTCATTCCCAATCGTTTAACATGTCCAGTTATGAACTGGTAATAGTAGTCGGCTCCTACTAGTACATCTACATTGTTAAGGCGGTCAGACATTAACTTGTTGTCAGCCAAATTAATTTCACGTTCCTGCAGGAAGTGGGCTGTTTACCCCAGACCCTTAATATTTAAGTCTAAAGGTATTTGATCTACAACAATGGCTTGGACAGCCTTGGCATGACTACCTAGTCGTACAAGCGGTTGAACAACTGAGTATTCATGGGTTCCTCGATTTATCATGAACCCTGACAAGTTTAAATTTACCTGTCCTATTGGTTGTAAATTAAGTGCCTCTGCTGCCCTTTGAGTAATGAAAGTTTCTCTGGGAAACCTTGATCAAATAGTCCACGTATGGTGATCTGGTTCCTCTGTTCTTCACTTGGAGTTGGGCAGTAAGCAAAGCAGCATCCACTTGAGATGCTTGTGAAGTTACGCTGTACACATCTCGCACCTTGCAGCACTGTACTGGTGTAGATTCTCTACGTCCTATTCTAGGATTGACATAATTAGTCCTAACTAATTTGCACAGTGCAGCATGATGCTTGCCCCTTCTACACCTATTGCAGGTGTTCAGTGGGGTGTCACAGCTGTTAACATTATGTGGTTTGAGACACCTAGTACATTTGTGTAACTGTTTGAGTCGTTCTGACTCTTGTGTCTCTTTTAGGATAATTAGTACATTTGTACAGAGAATGTTTTTGATTGCAAAACAAGCACATTCCCCATCCTACAGATCGTTTAGGGGTTACCGGTTTAGGTAAAACAGTATTTGCAGGTTGTGATGGTTTTGCTGCTTGCATTTGCTTGTTATTCATTCTCTTGTGAGTACTTGGTGTACTCTGGGGAACCATTAACAGGCTCTTGGGAGTGCTCTTTGGACTATTAGGTCTCTTAGGAGCACCTGTGGAGTTATTAGCAGTGCTCTTTGGACTATTAGGTCTCTTAGGAGCACCTGTGGGACTCTTAGGCCTCACTGATAAATCAGTGTTTGACTGATTTTGGTTACATTGATTATTAGCACCTTGGTACCTAGTGACAGAGTCACTTTAGGAGTTTCAGGTAAGGAAACTGATGTAGGTACAGTTTTGGTGCATTCAGATTTAGCATTAATTGCTTGGTCTGCTGTATGATTACTCATATTACGCAAACCTGTAAATATATCCTGCATTGACAGGGTATTACCATTCTGGCATACATATAATTTATTAAGTGTGTCACCAGACAATTTTCTTTGGATGATAATTTTAGTCATCCACTCAGTAGTTGGGTGATCCACCTCTTTACTGAAGAATTTATCAGTGACTCAAGCTGAAAACTAAAGGCTTGTAAAGAGTCAACTGATTGTTCTGGTGAAGATAAATTTAATAATTGGTGTACAAGGTTTATAATAGTCTTCTCATTGTTAGCGCTTGCTTTAGAAATCTGTTGTGAGCAATTGTGACCATTACTTGTGTTACTTAAGGCTTCTTGCTTAGCCTCAGCTTTGATTACAGCTTCGACTGCTGCTGCAGCATTAGCTTTATCATTTTCTGGTTCAGATTCACTGATCATTGCAGCTTCACTTGTTTCATCTGCAGCTTCACTTGTTTCTCTGGGTTCTTGTGATAAGCTAGTTAATTCAGTAGCCTTATGTATTGAACTTATAGAATCCAGGGAACATTGAGAAGAGTGGTCTGAAATTTGATCAGACTCTGTAAACAAATCATCACATGAAGCTGTATTAGATGAGAGGTTAGAAAATGAAGGTTGATCTTCAGTTGTTGATCCTGTATAGTGATCAGCATTGATTAGAGGATTCTCCTCGTCTTGAGTTAGTTCAGATATTACATCTGAACTGAGTGTTAACTTGGATACAGGTCTATTAATGATCTGATCTATCCACTCGGGAATATCTAGTCTTGCAAGCACTTTATCATATTGGTCTAACCTGGTTTGAACGATACGTTCATAGTCATCCAGTTCAGATTCTGTTAGACATAAGTCGTCTGTGACAGTATGATCGGCCTGGAGTAAATTCCTGTGGGACTCGATTACAGTCTTGATATAGTCTTATCTTTTGTTAGCGCTCCTTATGGAACTTGCTATTCTGTAGACGTAATCTGGATCAGTTTCTACACAGTTGTCACATTTGATAAACTGTTTTCCTAGCTGAAGTTGAAGAGCTGTTAAGAATCTTGCATTCCTTTCTAGAGGATTCATTCTTGCGATAAATGGAGCCTGATAGGGCTTATGTAGCTAGTGGTATAGCTATAGTCTGCTCCTTGCTGTAGAGCAGGTATAAGTATTGACAGCCTGATAGGGCTTATGTAGCTAGTGGTATAGCTATAGTCTGCTCCTTGATGTAGAGCAGGTATAAGTATTGACAGCGTGATATTTCTTGAGGCTGGTTGTAATTTACCTCATTTAGAGGTTAGCTACCTACCTAATAATAAGCAACTAAGATTTGAGTGGTACCTTGGTCTCACTACAGGTGTTCCTCAGCTTAGCTCTTCTAAATCAGCCTCGGATGGGTAGTGGACTTACAGTAACACTCAAAGACATACATAGAAATATGCAATAAAATAATTACACAATAAATGGTTAATCCCACCCTTGATAGGGTCAGCACAAAAGAATAATATGTGTCACTAACTAGCTCAAGCCAAGTCGTGAGAATTTCTACTTAAGAAACTACAACTATATTTTGTCTGTGCTTGTGCCAGATTCAACACAATAACAGCCTAAATTGCTACCTAATGAAGGTTGGCAAAGATTATATTATGGTGCAATAATGTGCAAATAATTGTGCTGTATTTTTGTTTTTTTTTGTATTTTATATAATATACACTTGTGTAATTATGTGCATAAGAAATTAAATGAACACAAAAGAATTAATTGTGTTTGGCAAGTATTCTACTACCGTAAATATTATCTAACTCCTGAATGTACTCCTAATTGTGGAATAAAATATTATCAGGGTTAGTAATGATTAACTAATATGAGATCAGTAATTTATATTAGTATACTGGATCCCTAAATGTTAATGATCCACTGACTTGAGTGAATCAGTAATTATAACATGGATTCAGGCTATAATGGACAGTCTGCTGACAGCCATACATTGAATCATTGGTATAGCCTAAATGGTTAACACTTAATTGGTGTTAGTGATTAATATAAGGTTATGAGCTGTTGCTCTTGGTGACCTAAAGATTCTACTTCAGTATGAAGTGTAGGTCTAAATGTTGTGGGTAATTGGTTATGACCCACTAAAGCTACCTTATACATGAGGTGAAAGTAGCAATATGTTTGTGTGATCTAGACTAACTAATGTGTTACACTGTTAGTTGACACAATTAATTAAATAGTTAGTCTAGCTTCTATCACACAAGGATTAGTTATTAATGGTTAAGAATTTAATTATAAATTTAGTGCCTATCCGGTTCGATAAGGACCATAATGTGGGATATTTGGGGCTTGAACATGATTATTTAAATATTAATGTAGTAAATTAAATTACGAAGAACCACCCGCTTTTATAGTAAAGAGGGAAACTGAGAATTTCTGATCATTAGATAATTCCTAGATGAAACCAGTAACTATGGATAAAACTAGAAAATATGATCATAGAAATAATTAATGGGCTGTATTATTAAATGAAACAAACCTCAAACACCTACATTGGGGGGTTATTACTGGAGGTAAGTACGTCCAGGAATTAGTGTGGTTCGTTCACTAATTCAATTAATAATAATCTAATCCTATAAAATAATATTGAAACTGATATCATTACCATAAAGGGGAACATAGATTATGAGCATAGTAATGAATTACAGTATACCACATATTAATCCCAAAGAATTCTGCACACAAGAAATTGCAATAGAATCATAAAAGGAAATAAATCTTAGCTTAATGAAGATTCCTTTAGAAAGCCATGGAAGTTCCTCTTATTCTCTGGACTCGGTCGACTGATGAGTGGAACGGGTTAACATGGGAGAAGGCAGCATGGAGAATTCTTCTCTCGTGCTGCAAGACAAATATTTTACAGTAGCAACTGATTTACCTACTGAATCTATATATTCAAGAAAATTAATAGTTACAGGTGACAAATTTTAATCACCTGTTATTAGATGTTATCGTGAGTCATAACGGACAATCACCCTGCTACTATTAAACCTTTTACCTGATGCATCACATAAAGGAATATACTTAGCTGTGGGCACTGTATAAGTATTAAGATTGCCGTGCTTCGCGTCCCAGGCTCTGGTTAACCCTATCCTGGATAGTGACGCGCTTCGCTGGCCGGTCACGTGTCGTCAAGAACCAAGTCAAAGGGCTCCTTATTCGACACCAGCACCAGCTGAAGATACTATCTGCAAGGTTATTCACGCCTCACAGTGGCGACTTTCATCTGAGGATGGATAACGCCTGCCCTAGTTGCTGGACAATGGCGTCTTCTTATGAGTACGGTAAGCGCAGGTCTGCCTCTGAACGGCTCTCCACGTGTACTGAGCTGGCCTTCCTCTACCCATGCCGAGTCCGCGTTCATAAAACAAATTATTGTCTCGAACATTAATATTTCTCGCATTTACGCTTGAAACGTTGAAGACTGGACGGGTTTATTATTTAGAGGAAGAAAATATTGTTATTTACCAATTTAAGAATAGTAAATATATAAGGGAGAGGAATTAATGTCTCCCCATGGCATTCACTGGTGACGTTAACTTTATCACGAGATAGACGCTATGATTCCAACGCTCTATTTGGCTTTTAGTTAGAGATCAATTCGTCTGCAATTAGTTATCATACAGAATGCTTTAATTATGGAGAATCGAATTTAATTCTCACATACATTGGATATAATGTGTTTACTGTAAGGAAATCTGACGCAATACTGGCGTCAGGTGACGTGAGAATTCTAGCCTACTGCACAGATGAAATTATTAGTACATGAGAATTCTACGTGTTGTTAATTTTACTTACTACAATAATTAGTATGGTTAGTAATAAGTAATGAGAATACAACAATGTTGTATTCGGGGTTGGAAATATCCAACACCAGTGGTGGAGCGCAGGACATGCAACACTTCAAGACTCATCTGTTGCAGCAGATGTGTTAAAGATGCAGCTTGACGAACAAGATATATATACAGTATACATTAGTATACATTGCCTTCCCTGCCTCAAGGATCCCTCACCACAAGGTGGGCTGTGCTGCTCCGTCACCGGCGGGACTTCTCGCTCCAAGCCCCGGCAAACTAAGATCACTTTTTACCTAAGATGTGTTAATAACCATATACACTCAGAAATCACAGTAGCGTGATATATCAAATGAACAAATCCACAAGGGCCGTGATGAGGGTTCGAACCTACGCACAGGATGTTCCCAGATGCGCCTTAGTCAACTATATCACATGGTCAGAAGAATTGCAACCTTGAGTGCTACTGCCCTCACGAGGATCCCAAAGCTTCTCTGAAGCCCAATTGATTCGTTCGTATGTTCGAACCCTTATCACGGCCCTTGTGGATTTGCTCATTTGATAACCATATGATTGTTCTTCCAATTGAAGATATAGAACGCAGCTAAAACTCTGAGGAAATATTTCAGTTGTAATCTACAATGATTAAGTGAAGAGGGGAGAACTGCCAGGCAGTTGGAAGACTGCTAATACTATATAAGGATGGCAATTCACAGGACGCATTGACAATACTGAAGTAGACAGCTTAATTATTTCCGACTCCCTTTCCTCACTACGAGCAATAAACAGTTTGCAATCAAGTAATAACGTGCTTGTCTTGGAAGCTAGACGTAGATATATAAGAATACTTAGCAAGAGGGTAAATATAAAAATGTTGTGGATTCCTTCTCACATTGGCCTGCAGGAACATGACACAGTTTACGCCCTTGCTAAGGCTGCAGTAAATAAAGACAGTATTGAACGGAATCTTGAGTTATCAAATGAGTGTCTACTGACACTTAAAAGTGTCAGTAGACAAGAACTCCTGGACGGATTTGAAGAAAGTAGAACTGTGCAAACTGGAACTAGCAGGTCCATTGTTCATCACAATGAAATGTCTCAAGTAAAACATGTGTATGGGGCAAGTAACAAAGTAAGTAGACTGTGACGATAATCTCTTTCAAGAGAGATTGAGCCTGCTCTTCTCTACATGAAGTTACGTATTTTATTCAAGAATAAGATGCTACCTTCAAGATACATCTCTCAGTAGCACAAAACGTTTTGACCAGGAGGCAAAACGTATCCAAGACTCACCCCCCTACTTCACTCCCTCCACGCCGGCTCGTCATCAACCAGCCAACTACCCTTCCCAGCTTGTTTGCTCCTGATTGGTGACTCGCTGACTGCACACCTGCACCTCAGCGCCCTCTACCTGAGTCGATGTCTGGGCTTGATCCAGCCATTGAAGTCAGAATATCCTTGTGCTCTCAAGCAGTGAACAACTAACTGATATATGCTGTATCAGGTGGACGTCTCGCAGCTAGCGCCATATTCTCAGCACCTAATTATTTTTCACCTTTAAACGTTATATTATTGTAGAGTAACTTCATCCCTATTATTCATTTATGTTATATTGTTTTTGACTTGTTCATTTGCACTGTACATTGCCAAGGGATTTTCTTTGTTTTTAATTTGTTTACTAGATTAATTAAATTTTCATTATTCATATTTTGTGATTTGCATGTCTTCCCTTACTTTACCACAGACAGACAGGCAACAGACAAGCAGTCTATCTTTTTTTTGTAAGTGTGACTAGGCATTGACACCAGCCATTAGGAAGACTGCCGAACATCTACACTCCTACACTTTCCCGTCACATTTAATGGGGGCCTGTCCTAGGAGCTTCACTCAGGTACTAGTACCAGAACATCAATTTGTGGTAAGTGTACTTGGCTTTGATACAGTTGCTTTTCAATATTTTCATTACTTTTAATGTTTATATGATGCTGTGTGTATTGTGCATTCCGAGAGTAGCATATAGTGAGTGTTGGATAACTTTGGATTACGTGGTAACTGTAGGCTGCAGTCATTCTCTTAATTAGTCATCCCTCCCTCCGTGTTATTACTCGTGTTTACCACCTTTTGTCCCTAGGATATTTCTCAATCTCAGACAGATCATCATTTTGGGTACCCAGGTACTTTGGTTTGTTTTCGGGTCAAAGCACCCTTCTTCTGCAATCCGACCGAAGGAGGATAAAGAGGGCCCTAGTTCCTCTAGCACGGACTACGTTGCTGAGTTTGGACCTCAACAGCAGTTCTCGTCACCAGTTGACACTCGCACCCCTACACGTCGGTCAGAGATGATGATATTTACTTAGGTAGGGAATTAGCCTTCTTTTTTCAGAGCACAAAGTTCGCTAATTATGTAAGTATCATATTTCATTAAGTGGGAAAACCCTTGCTTCTGTCCTATAGAGACTCGGCAAGGTATGCCTACATTCTTGGACTACCTTATTCACTTTTGGAACAATTAAATGTTTCATTTGTTTTAGAAACTCAGTTTCATTTATTTAGTAGGATTTTCTTGCCCTTATTCTCTTACATTGAGTACCGGGTACAAGATTTCCTGCGATTTTGATTGACTAATCATTTACCATTCTAAAATTAACATTAATTGTTAAATATTAAATTCCACAGGATAGTTACCAGTTGCCACGTTATCCTGTTACTGACACTTACCCTATCACAAGTATTCGTTGCACATTTATTTGCTATTTTTCACCATGTTTCGTCTCCCAGCTTTTCCTAACGATCCAGCAGGTGAAATAGGAACCTTAAGTCGTGCCAAGAGGACCAAATTACAAACTCTTGCACACGAGTATCAACTAGATGTTCCCCATGGAGCCAACAAAAAAGAATTGCATAACTTAATAATGGATCACCTCTTAGATGAAGGGAAGATTGACTCTGGCACTCACGAAACTTATTCTATTGCAGATAAACATGATTTGGCAACTATAAAACTCAAGCTCGAACTTGCAAAACTCGAGCGGGAGCAACAGCAAGAAGCTCTACAAATCAGGAAAGAAGAAGCTGCAATGAGGAAAGAAGAGCAAGAACGTGAGATGGCCCTATTCAGAGAGCGTGAGCGGGTACAGCTTGAAGCAAAACAAAGCCACCTGGAGATACAACGCGAGCATGACAAACAGCAAGCGGATATGGCTATAGAATGTCGTCAACGAGACATTCTATAGCCATTCTATAGCGAGTGTGGTGTGTAGTTTCCAACTCACGTTGGAAACTACACACCACACTCAGCGCCAACAAGCTACCGCTAGTCTTCCAGTAAGTTTCAATGTCTCCCATGCAAGTAAATTAATGCCACCATTCGTTGAGACAGAGATTGATGTCTTTATCACCAATTTTAAGACCCTAGCTAATAAACTTAGCTGGCCTGCAGATCAATGGTCTACCCTTCTCAGAGTGCATCTCACAGGTAGAACTGCGGTTACTCTCAGTACCTTAGCGTCTGAGAATGACTACCTGACCCTGAAGCAAGCAGTTTTGTACGCCTACCTTCTCTCCACCGAAAGCTACAGACGAAAATTCCGTGATTATCTAAAGGCAAGTAACACCACCTTTCTAGAATTTGCCAATAACAAGAAAAGATATTTCATGAAATGGCTGGAAGCAGCACATGTCTCTACATTTTCAGAGCTCATCAACCTCATGCTAGTTGAGGAATTCTTGAGACGTGTTCCCCCTTCCGTCCGTTTATATTTAGCAGATAAAGAAGCGACCGACTACATCAAATGAACGAAATCAGCTGACACCTACAGCCTCATCCACCGGCTTACACCATCACCACCTCCCAGTAAGAAGTCTTGGTATAGTTATGATAAAGTAGGTACAGATCAAGCAAGCTCTCAATTGTATTGTAAGTATTGCAAACTCTATGGACATACCATAGATAGATGTGGGAAAGCTCAGTACAAAGGCAATGAAACCACAAAACCCAAACCGACTCCTCCTAAATCCGGTAAGCCTGTGATGAATGTTGGTGTTCCTATTAATGATGTTTCTCTCTTCAGCAAACACCTGTATCCTGGAACTGTCTCTACCAACGGTACAGATTCGGAGGGACGTTTCAAATTGAAGATCTTGAGGGACACAGCGGCTCTTCAGTCAATAATATTGAAATCAGCTGTGCCTAACATCACCTACACCGGGGAAACCGTCCATATCACTAACCTCACTGCTACCACTCCATATCCACTCGCCAGAGTCCACCTGGATTGTCCTATTGTGACCGGTGAAGTCCAAGTCGCCATCAGGGAGAAGCCTTTTCCCATGTCTGGAGTGCAACTTCTCCTGGGCAACGACTTGGCAGAAGATTTGCAACCGTCCAACCTGATCATCATGGACAAACCCCAGGTGTGTAACTCTGTAGTGGACAATCCCATCTTTGAGTATGTTTCAGCAGAGGTTCAAGAAAGTGATGAAGTTTCTCCTCCGGTTTTGGTGACCACCCATGCACAAACTGCACGCCCGCAACCAGCTGACTCTACTGCTACCGCTGTCCCTCAAGACCCTCAGAATCTACCACCAAATCTTACCCGTTTGGAGTTCCGTAAGTTAGAGGGAGGATCTATCATTAACACCATTATTCTTCCTGGCTGAGACTCAACCTGACAGTATCCCTGAGTTCTTTCTAGAGAATCAGTTGCTCTACCGCAGGTACAGAGACCCAGTAAGCTGAAGGAGGACGACGATTGGGCAAATATCGAACAACTAGTGATTCCCACCAGCCTATGGCCCGATATTCTACACCTGGCCCACAGAGCTCTTTCTCACTATGGTTTTAACAAAACCTACCACGGAATCAGACTAGACTACTACTGGCCAGGTATGGTTAAGGACGTCAAAAAGTACGTGCAACAGTGTCATATATGTCAGATGGCAGGTAAGCCTAATATCTTTATTCCCCAGGCCCCATTGACTCCTATCCAGGTGCCTGCGGAACGTTTCCACAGACTAATCATAGACTGTGTTGGTCTTTTACCCCGGACCAGTTCTGGCAACACCTATATATTAACTATCATATGTCCTACCACCAGATTCCCCATAGCAGTTCCAGTAAAGAACATTACGGCTGCTACTGTGGTGAAACAACTAATGAAGATCTTCACCCAGTATGGATTTCAAAAAGAGGTTCAAAGTGACTGTGGCACCAACTTCACCAGTGATCTCTTCAAGAAGACACTGGAGGAGTTCAACATCACACAGGTACTGTCCAGCACCTATCATCCTGCTTCACAGGGTTCTCTTGAACGTAGTCATCAGACTATTAAAGCATTCCTAAAGAAATTTTGCAATGAAACCTTGAAGGACTGGGATAAACAACTTGACCTCATTATGTGCATTTTCAGAAGTCTCCCCAATGAGTCTCTAGCAGTATCTCCTTATGAGATGCTCTACGGACGTAAGTGCCGTACTCCTCTCAAAGCTTTCAAAGACTTTCTATGTAATGCCACCTTCAGTGACCCTCAGAATGTGCCCCAGTTTCTTCAAAACTTAAAACACATTCTAGAGAGAGTACATAAATTTGCTAATGACAATCTAATGAAAGCTCAGGAGAGGATGAAGACTAATTTTGACCAACGCAGCAAACTAAGGAAATTTAAACCAGGAGACTTCGTGTTGGCATATTTTCCTATCCCAGGTTCTCCATTGCAAAACAAGTTTTCAGGACCTTACCGCATCAAGGAGTGCAGAAACAATCACAACTCCGTTCTGGAGACTCCAGATAGGCGGCAGAAGACCCAGTTGTGCCACGTCAACCTCCTGAAGCAGTATCAAGGTACTCCCCCTACTGTGTTGGTATCATTATCCACCTTTAAAGGTCCAAACCTCCACAGTAAGACCTTCCCTGCTTCTCCTCCCGACAGCACTAACACTGAGTCAGTGCCTTCCAACTCGGAAAACCTTAATGATCTTCATTCCTATTTACAGGACAGTAATAGTGCTCCTCTCATTAGAATCTTCAAGGAACATCAGAAGTTGTTCAGCGATGATCCACAGGAGTGTAATGTGGTTCAGCACGACATCCAGCTACTCCCTGACACCCGGCCGATTCGTCAACTTTTCTACCGAATCAGCCCAAGCAAAAAGGAAGTTATGCGTGCTGAAGTACAGTACCTCCTGGATCATGGGCTGGCCACCCCTTGTGAGTCCCCTTGGGCCTCATCCTGCATCTTGGTGCCGAAACCGCATGGTAAAGTGAGGTTGTATACTGATTATCGGAAATTGAATCTTGTGACTATCAAGGATGCTTATCCATTACCTAGAATAGATGACATCCTTGACGCCATTGGTAATGCTCGGTATCTATCCAAGTTAGACTTATTCAAGGGATACTACCAAGTGTGTTTGACGGAGCGAGCTAAGGAACTATCTGCCTTTACCACTCAGTTTGGCCTTTACAGATACGAACGCCTTCCATTTGGACTATGTAATACCCCGGCCACCTTCCAGCGAGCTGTCAACTGCGTCATCCAGGGCTTAGATCACACCTACGCCTACCTGGATGACATCGTTGTGGCAACTAACACCTGGAACGAACATCTGCTCCAGCTGCAACGATGTTCGCCAAGCTCCTGACAGCCGGCCTCACCATCAACTTGGGCAATTCCACCTTTGGTAAAGGTAAAGTGCGTTATCTTGGTCATGTAATAGGGAGTGGCAACATAGCTCCTTTAACATACACACTCAAGCCATCCAGCATTACCCACAGCCTACCACTAGGAAGCAGCTCCTGCGCTTCTTTGGTCTTTCTTCCTACTACCGTAGGTTTGTGAAGAATTTTAGTACGGTAGTGACACCATTGATCACTCTAACCAGCCCCAAGCAACGGTATCATTGAACCATTCAGCAAACCATTGCTTTTGAACAACTAAAATCTCTGCTCTGTTCTAATCCCATTCTCGCCTCGCCAGATATCACGAAGCCTTTCATCCTCCATGTCGACGCAAGTGGCACCGGCATCGGGGGCGTCCTAATGCAACAACGAGGCGAGGAGATTCTTCCTGTTAGCTACTACAGCTACAAGTTGAAGCCACACCAAAAGAACTACAGCACTATCGATAAGGAACTTTTCTCCATCGCCCTGAACTTACAGCACTTTGAGTCTTACCTACAAGGTATTCGGTCTACCACCATCTGCTCGGACCACAATCCCCTACGCTTCTTGCAGCAAGCCCAATTCAACAATCAACGACTTCTACGATGGGCTTTGTATCTGCAGAATTTCAACCTGGAAATCTTCTACATCAGGGGTTCTGACAACATCATAGCAGATGCTCTCTCCAGAGTCTATGAGGTAGAGGCAGCTACACATACCACTCTACCAACTGAAGGAGTAACTTAACCCGTAAGAGCAGGCTTCGGGGGAGAGTTGTGACGGTAATCTCTTTCAAGAGAGATTGAGCCTGTTCTTCCCTACATAAAGTTACTCATATACAACAAGAAGATGCTAACCCATACTGCCAGGAGCAACGCAACTGGTATGTATATAGTCCTGGGGACCATTCAGGCTTGTTTGCATTTGTGTTCCTCACGTGTGCCCCAAAGAATGAGGTGATTTGATAAAATGCTATGCCCAAGATTACCATCCGAGTGCCGGCGGGGAAGTGGTTCAAATAGCTTCGGCTATCACTTCCTTATGTCCGGTCGTGATGGTCAAGCAGATTAAGGCGTCCCTGTACATAACAGTTGCGTTGCTCCTGGCAGTATGGGTTCGAGTCACTTCTGGGGTGTGAGTTTTCAGTTGTATATAGTCCTGGGGACCATTCAGGCTTGTTTGCATTTGTGTTCCTCAAGTGTGCCCCAAAGAATGAGGTGATTTGATAAAATGCTATGCCCAAGATTACCATCCGAGTGCCGGCGGGGAAGTGGTTCAAATAGTTTCGGCTATCACTTCCTTATGTCCGGTCGTGATGGTCAAGCAGATTAAGGCGTCCCTGTACATACCAGTTGCGTTGCTCCTGGCAGTATGGGTTTGAGTCACTTCTGGGGTGTGAGTTTTCAGTTGTATACAGTCCTGGGGACCATTCAGGCTTGTTTGCATATATATATATATGTCGTACCTAGTAGCCAGAATGCACTTCTCTGCCTACTATGAAAGGCCCGATTTGCCTAATAAGCCAAGTTTTCATGAATTAATTGTTTTTCGACGACCTAACCTAACCTAACTTTTTTGGTTACCTAACCTAACCTAACTTATAAAGATAGGTTAGGTTAGGTTAGGTAGGGTTGGTTAGGTTCGGTCATATATCTACGTTAATTTTAATTCCAATAAAAAAAAATTGACCTCATGCATAATGAAATGGGTAGCTTTATCATTTCATAAGAAAAAAGTTAGAGAAAATGTACTAATTGAAGAAAACTTGGCTTATTAGGCAAATCGGGCCTTGCATTGTAGGCTGAAAAGTGCGTTCTGGCTACTAGGTACGACATATATATATATATATATATATATATATATATATATATATATATATATATATATATATATATATATATATATATATATATATATATATATATATATATATATATATATATATATATATATATATATATATATATATATATATATATATATATTTGTCTATCTCTCGAACCCATGCCCATGCCATGCTGTAAATGTAGTGTCCATCTCTCCCTAAGTTGACTTACTTTCTGAGGTGTTCCCTATCCTACAACAGCCCTAAATTAAATGTGTGTGATACCCTTCTGAGGTCCATCCTGGTGAAAGTCCTGAACCAGCCATTGGACGACTCTCAGTGGGAGCAAGCAACTCTCCCGGTAAGACTCGGCGGCCTTGGTGTCCGCACAGCCTCCAAGATTGTTCTACCAGCCTTCCTTTCCTCCTTCAATGCTTCGCACGATCTCGTAAGAGATATCCTACCTGAACTTCTGAGTAATTCAGCAGGTATACATGATCCTACTTTCACGGAATGCTCAAATCAGTGGGAAGCTCTTGCAGCCCCAGCACCCATCATAGAACCATAAAAAAACACAAACAGTCCAGCTGGGACCACCCACTAGTAGAAAAAAGAGCTGATTCCATGCTCAGCGCCGCAACATCAGACAAGGAGAAAGCCCGCCTCAGAGCAGGGCATGCCACCCATACAGGAGACTTCCTCCTGGCAGTACCCATGTGAGCAATAGGCTCGCGCCTAGATCCAGAATCCCTTCGTGTAGCAGTGGCCCCTCCGCCTTGGTGCCCCAATTCACACTGAATACAAGTGTATTTGCAACGGGGTAGAAGCAGACCAATATGGACTGCATGTGTTGCACTGCGGAAGCACAAAGGGCTGGCATGCAAAACACAACGAGGTCAATGACATCATCAGGAGAAGTCTCGCCTCAGCTCAGTGGCCAGCAGTGAGAGAACCACGCATCCTAGGGGTCCAAAACCCAGATTTCCCCGCACTTCGCCCTTATGGCATCTCTATACACTCCTGGAAAGGGGGCAAACAGTTGGTGTGGGACTACACATTTGTATCCACCCTGGCTGACACCTATGTACACTTCGGTGCTGATCAAGCAGGTAGGACGGCCAACCACAGGAAAATAGCAAATCAGTCAAATACAGGCGATTGGAAGGTCAATACATATTTGTTCCCATAGCGTCTAAAATCCATGGCCCCTGGGGCAAGAGTGCCTTGAGATTTCTCAAGGAATTAGGCTCCAAGCTCATTGACGTCACCAGAGACCCAAGAGCTGCCAATTTTTTGTTTCACAGTCTCAGTGTGGAGGGGAAACGCCTGATGCATCCTCGGTTCCTGTCCGGAAGCGGATGAGCTTCCAGAGATCCACAACATTTGAACACTCTTTGCATCAACCAATGTACATCTTGCAACCTTTAAGTATATATATATATATATATATATATATATATATATATATATATATATATATATATATATATATATATATATATATATATATTTATGTATTTATATTTATTTTGTACACTTTATTATGCAAGGTTATACAGTTACATATCTGATTTTATCCAAAAAATTATCATTAAGAGGACACAAAAAAAGTTCGCTTCCTAGAGGCTGTAGATTTCCTCTAACTCCTCCGACGCCGGGCAGGAACCGAGGATGCAGCGAGCATTCCCCCTCTGGATCGCGACACTGAGGCGCTGAAAGAGAAAACATGCTGCTTTAGGGTCTCTTGTGGTGTCAATGAGCTTGGAATTAAGATCATTAATAAACCTTCTTGCACTCTTTCCCCATGGGCCTAGGGTCTCAGACCCTATTGGAACGAAGTTGTACCGATGATCTAATTGCCTGTACTTGGCTGACTTGTCTCTTTCTCTGCGTGTCGCCGCGGCTCCTGCTATGCCGGCAGAGAGGTTGATGTATGTGGTTGCCAGGGTGGATACACAAGTATAGTCCCATGCCAACTGTCTGCCACCCTTCCACGGTCGCAGTGTGATTCCATCTGGTCGGCCGGCAAAGCTAACAGAGTCACGGTTCAGTAGGTTACGGGGCTCTCTCTCCGCTGGACACTGAGCAGAGGCAAGGCTTCTTTTAATGATGTCATTGACTTCGTCGTGTCTAGTGTGCCAACCACCAGATTTTCCACAGTGCAGGCCATGCAATCCATATTCGTCAGCATCTGCCTCGCCGCAAATACACCTATGAACAGTGTGGATAGGGGCAGCAAGACGGAGAGCGACTGAAATACGGAGCTCCTGTGGATCAAGACGTGTGCCTGTCGCAGACATAGGGACACCCAAAAGGAAGTCCCCTGCATGGGGAGCCTGCACAGCTGTGAGGCGTGCACGATCACTGGGGGTTGTTGCTGCCTCCAGAGAAGCTGTGGCTTCTTTGTCTACAATGGGGCTGTCCCAGCTGGATAGTTTCTGGGCTTTCGGCATGGCTGGTCTGAGTGCTGGGTCTGCCATGGCACCCCATTTCGTGTCGCATTTTGTGTAGTGGGGGTCCTGTATCCCAGCTACATCACTCAGGGTGTCAGGTAGAATTTCCTTAACCAGGTCATCTGATGCTGAGGAGGAAGACAGGAAGGCTGGGACAGCAATTTAAGTAGCAGTGCGGACCCCAAGCCACCGAGCCTAACAGGAAGAGTGGCTTGTTTCCACTGGCATTCGTTAAGGGAGAGGTTAACAACTTTTTCCAGCATGGTCTTCAGTAAGAGGTCATACTCTTCAAGCTTTCGGTTGTCGTAAGATGGGGCGCACCTCAGAAAGTAGGTTAGCCTCGGAAGGGATAGGCATTTGGTACGCATTATATATATATATATATATATATATATATATATATATATATATATATATATATATATATATATATATATATATATACAACTTTAGAACACTTTCCCACCAGGAGACTCGAACCCTAGCCAGCACAGAAGCCTTCCAGCAACTGGCATAACAGGTACGCCTTAACCCTCTGCACCACCGCTCAGACCCTTAAAAGAGATGGTAATTTCGGAGTATTTAAATCCCCCAAAGATCAACACCTCCCAAGAGCACCAGAGCAAGTGAGGGGTCATTTAGACGTTAATTTCATCAAGTCCCTGTTAATATGGGAAGACACAGTGTCTCTGCTTAAGGCACAACTCTCCTAAACACGAGAGTTAAGTATACAACTTTAGAACACTTTCCCACCAGGAGACTCGAACCCTAGCCAGCACAGAAGCCTTCCAGCAACTGGCATAACAGGTACGCCTTAACCCTCTGCACCACCGCTCAGACCCTTAAAAGAGATGGTAATTTCGGAGTATTTAAATCCCCCAAAGATCAACACCTCCCAAGAGCACCAGAGCAAGTGAGGGGTCATTTAGACGTGTCATATATATATATATATATATATATATATATATATATATATATATATATATATATATATATATATATATATATATATATATATATATATATATATATATATATATATATATATATATATATATATATATATATATATATATATATTTATACTAGCTTTTGAGTATGCAGCTTTGGCATGGAAGAGCCATCTGATAAAAGCACAGAATTAAGCTTGAAAACGTCCGGCAATATTCATTAAGGCTCATTCTAGACCTGACGGGACGGAGTAATAAGTAGAAACTGAAATAATTGGAACATACACGAGAGGAGGAAAAGTGAGAGAGACATGATAACGACATATAAGATGCTACATTAAATTGCAAAAAAAAAAGAAGACATACAGGGAGTATTCAGCGTAAAAAAAAAAACAGAAGAACAAGGGGGTATGGATGGAAACTATAAACACAGATGAATCACAGATGTGCTAGAACCTCCTCATTGTTGGAGCTGTCAACAAGTTGAACGGGTTAGACAAACAACTGGCTCAAGTTAACTCCATAAACAATTGTTGAGTTAAATGTGATAAGAGGAGAGAAGTGAGTCATTGGATTAAACTTGCAAAATGTTTGAATGGCGAGACAACTCACGCTCGGCCATACGTGCTAATGTTAGGTTAGTGCACACACGCACACACACACACACACACACACACACACACACACACACACACACACACACACAGACCCGCATGGAGGACCAGAAACATGGAGGGTTAAGCTGCTGGACGTAGCAACAAGAAACTTTCTAAGCCAGCACATCAAAGAACCAACAAGAATGAGAGGAGAAGATGAACCAGCAATGCTTGATTTGATATTTACCCTAAATGAGTGGAATATAAGAGAAGTTAAGATGGAAATGCCCTTGGGAATGAGTGAACACAGTGTATTGAACTTTGAGTACCTGGTAGAGCTAGGACTTATCTCCCCCAAAAAAGAACTAGGAATCAAAAGGCTGACATACCGAAAGGAAAATTATGAACAGATGAGAAGTTTCTTATGTGAAATACCTTGGGACACAGACCTCAGAGATAAGTCTGTACAGGGTATGATGGACTATGTTACCCAAAAGTGTCAGGAGGCAGTAAACAGGTTCATCCCGGCCCAAAGGGAAAAATCCGAGAAGCAACAGAAGAATCCATGGTATAATAGGGCATGTATGGAAGCGAAGAAACTGAACAAAAGGGCGTGGAGGAACTTCCGGAATAACAGAACACCAGAAAGCAGAGAGAGATACCAGAGAACCAGGAATGAGTAAGTCAGGGTGAGAAGAGAAGCAGAGAAAAGTTTTGAAAATGATATAGCAAACAAAGCCAAGACCGAACCAAAGCTACTCCACAGTCACATCAGAAGGAAAACAACAGTGAAAGAACAGGTATTGAAACTTCGAACTGGCGAGGACAGGTATACAGAGAATGACAGAGAGGTGTGTGAAGAACTCAACAAGAGGTTCCAGGAGGTCTTCACAATAGAACAAGGTGAGGTCACTGTGCTAGGAGAAAGGGAGGTTAACCAGGCGGCCTTGGAAGAGTTCGAAATTACGAGAGAGGAGGTCAAGAGACACCTGCTGGATCTGGATGTTAGAAAGGCTGTTTGTCCAGATGGGATCTCACCATGGATACTGAAAGAGTGTGCAGAGGCACTTTGCTTGCCACTCTCCATAGTGTATAGTAAGTCACTGGAGACGGGAGACCTACCAGAAATATGGAAGACGGCGAATGTGGTCCCAATATACAAAAAGGGCGACAGGCAAGAGTCACTGAACTACAGGCCAGTGTCCTTGACTTGTATACCATGCAGGGTGATGGAGAAGATCGTGAGAAAAAACCTGGTAACACATCTGGAGAGAAGAGACTTCGTGACAAATCGCCAACATGGGTTCAGGGAGGGTAAATCTTGCCTTACAGGTTTGATAGAATTCTACGATCAGGTGACAAAGATTAAGCAAGAAAGAGAGGGCTGAGCGGACCGCATTTTCTTGGATTGTCGGAAAGCCTTTGACAGAGTACCGCATAAGAGGCTGGTACATAAGCTGGAGAGACAGGCAGGTGTAGCTGGTAAGGTGCTCCAGTGGATAAGGGAGTATCTAAGCAATAGAAAGCAAAGAGTTAGGGTGAGGGGTGAGACCTCCGATTGGCATGAAGTCACCAGTGGAGTCTCACAGGGCTCTGTACTCGGTCCTATCTTGGTTCTGATATATGTAAATGATCTCCCGGAGGGTATCGATTCATTTCTCTCAATGTTTGCGGACGATGCTAAAATTATGAGAAGGATTAAAACAGAAGAGGACTGTTTGAGGCTTCAAGAAGACCTAGACAAGCTGAAGGAATGGTCGAACAAATGGTTGTTAGAGTTCAACCCAACCAAATGTAATGTAATGAAGATAGGTGTAGGGAGCAGGAGGCCAGATACAAGGTATCATCTGGGAGAGGAAATTCCTCAGAAGTCAGAGAAGGAAAAAGACTTG
Source organism: Procambarus clarkii (assembly GCF_040958095.1). NCBI lineage: Eukaryota > Metazoa > Arthropoda > Malacostraca > Decapoda > Cambaridae > Procambarus > Procambarus clarkii. The sequence goes on along the minus strand of NC_091156.1, from coordinate 37,662,792 downwards.
GGGGTTGATATCACGCCAGACCTGTCTCCTGCAGCACATATCAAGCGGATAACATCAGCGGCATATGCCAGGCTGGCCAACATACGAACGGCATTCAGAAACTTGTGTAAAGAATCATTCAGAACTTTGTATACCACATATGTCAGGCCAATCCTGGAGTATGCAGCCCCAGCATGGAGTCCATATCTAGTCAAGGATAAGACTAAACTGGAAAAGGTTCAAAGGTTTGCCACCAGACTAGTACCCGAGCTGAGAGGTATGAGCTACGAGGAGAGACTACGGGAATTAAACCTCACTTCGCTGGAAGACAGAAGAGTTAGGGGGGACATGATCACCACATTCAAGATTCTGAAGGGGATTGATAGGATAGAAAAAGACAGTCTATTTAACACAAGGGGAACACGCACAAGGGGACACAGTTGGAAACTGAGTGCCCAAATGAGCCACAGAGATATTAGAAAGAACTTTTTTAGTGTCAGAGTGGTTGACAAATGGAATGCATTAGGGGGTGATGTGGTGGAGGCTGACTCCATACACAGTTTCAAGTGTAGATATGACAGAGCCCGATAGGCTCAGGAATCTGTACACCTGTTGATTGACGGTTGAGAGGCGGGACCAAAGAGCCAGAGGTCAACCTCCGCAAACACAACTAGGTGAGTACAACTAGGTGAGTACACACTCACACACAGATGACAGAAAATGACTGAAGACCCAATCAAAAGTATGAAAACAACAACATGGCACTTAACACTATAATTGAGAGGGCAGCCTCTGCTGTCTGTAGAAATAGATCCCACCTGCTCATCATGAGGGATTTCAATCACGGACGAGATTGACTGGGAGAACAAGGAACCGCATGGAGGCGAGGATACGTGGAGAGCCAAACTATTGGAGGTGGTAACTAGAAACTTTTAACGCAGCATGTCAGAGAACCCACAAGGATGAGAGGAAATGAACCAGCGAGACTCGTCCTAGTCTTCACTCTGAACGGCTCCGACATAAGAGAAATCGGTTTTGATGCCCCAGTAGGAATGAGCGACCACAGTGTACTGGTGTCTGAGTACTTGATTGAAGAAGGGTTATTGAACTCGAGGAGGGATACCGAAAACAAAAGGTTAGCATACCGAAAGGGAAACTATGAGGGGATAAGAACATTCCTAACAGATATAGCATGGGAAACAGAGCTCAGGGGAAAGACGGCCCAAGATATGATGGATTACATCATACAGAAGTGCAAGGACGCAGCAAACAAGTTTGTCCCAGTCCAAAAGGAAAACAGTGAAATGAAGTTGAGAAACCCTTGGTTAAATCAGAGATGTAGACTAGCTAAGCAGCAAAATAAAAGGGCATGGAGAAACTATAGGAATAACAGGACACTTGAGAGCAGAGAAAGATATCAGAATGCCAGGAATTAATATGTCAGGATGAGAAGAGAGGCAGAAAGACAATACGAAAATGACATTGCAAGCAAGACAAGGACTCAGCCTAAATTGTTGCATAGCCACATCAGGAGAAAAACAACAGAAAATGAACAGGTTATGAGATTAAGAATAGGGGAAGAAGGAATCACTACAAACGACAAGGAAGTGTGTGAGGAACTGAATAAGAAATTCCAGGAGGTCTTCACCTTAGAGCAAAGAGTAATCCCAGAGATAAGAGAGGGAACAGCTAACCAGGATCCACTGGAAAAGTTTGAGATTACCAGCGGGGAAGTAAGGAAGTGTTTACTAGAGTTGCATGTGACCAAGGCTATAGGCCCAGATGGAATCTCCCCTTGGATACTAAAGGAAGGAGCAAAAGATCTGTGCCTGCCACTCTCCATAGTGTACAACAAATCGCTGGTAACAGGGGAACTGCTAGAAATTTGGAAAGCAGCTAACGTAATCCCGATATACAAGAAAGGAGATAGACAGGAGGCACTGAACTACAGGCCAGTGTCCCTAACCTGCATTACATGCAAGCTGATGGAGAAGATTGTGCGAAGAAAGCTAGTGGAACATCTGGAGCGAAAGAACTTTGTAACACAACATCAACATGGGTTCAGGGATGGCAGGTCCTGCCTCACAGGGTTACTTGAATTCTACGACCAGGCAACAAAAATAAGGCAAGAAAGAGAAGGGTGGGCAGACTGCATATTTTTGGATTGTCAGAAAGCCTTTGATACAGTACCACACAAGAGGCTAGTGAAAAAGCTGAAGTTGCAGACCGGTGTGAAAGGGAAGGTACTCCATTGGATAAAGGAGTACCTAAGTAACAGGAGACATCGAGTCAGTGTGAGGGGTGAGGTCTCAGATTGGCAGGACGTTACAAGTGGAGTCCCACAGGGGTCAGTCCTTGGCCCTATACTGTTTCTGATGTATGTAAATGATCTCCCAGAGGGTATAGAATCGTTTCTCTCAATGTTTGAGATGATGCAAAAATTATGAGGAGGGCTGAAACAGAGGATGATAGTAGGGAACAGCTCCTGCGACATGATGACAGAAGAATTAGGATAACAAGAGCACTGTCTAGTGATGACGAATATGGGGAACCAATCACAGCCCAAGAAGTAAGGGGCGCTATGAAAAAGGGTAAAAGTACTGTCGGAAAATCCGACACCATTTAATATATCATACAGATAATAGCTGTATTGTATAAACAAGTAACCCATAGAAAACGTAACTTGTAGTGGAATTACCGTCTAAAGAAAACGGGATATCATCACCACATACTATTATAATTCACCACCTATTATGGTGGGAATTATTCTTAAATACATTAGTCTTTGGACTTTACCATCATAAAAACATCTTATATAAATTAACTTAATTATCAATATTAAAGTAGAGTAAATGTGACCCTTCTATCACTTTCTGAAATCTGGACAAAGTAGGCCAGGCGTCAGGGAGGAAGGAGGCAGCCATTGTTGTGTCACCTCCGAGACGTGTGGAGCAAATTTAGCTCCTATCATATCTGGACAATGTCGGCCAGTAACGTCAATAGTATGGAGTGTTAAACAGCCATTGTTTATATTGAGACCAGAGGCTCACACGGGAGCAAATTCGGCTCCTGTTAAATTTACTTGGACGTAGTGTTATGGAAACCAAAGGTGTACCATTGTCAACACGCTGTCTACAAATTCAAGTTAAGTGTCTATCCGAAACCCGTTTATCATTCATTTATGGCCATTAATGTCAGGATATAGGGTGATCCGGTTAGATCACGTGGAAGCCTCAAACTAAAGGTAATTAAGCCAGGTCTTCATGTTCCATGTACAGTTTTCTCTGAAATGCTTGTCATATATAGGATTCTGGCTTCACAGCTAGCGCACTTTTGACAGGTCAAGAAGAGGAAGCAAGATTTGTGCACCAGTTACTGGGTGATATGGAAGCTACCTCAAAGAGGATAATTTGGTGTCTACACCCTAGTTATACCTGGTGGACTAACCTGCTGTACTATAAGATAAGGAACCTCTTCAATGTATGTAGTTAATTTTGTAGTTTGATTGGCTGCATATATATATAAACTATTAAACCCCCCCTAATGTGTAGAGGATCGATTTGTGAGATTGAGATTATTGCAGAAATACAGTCCACTTATCATTATACAAATTGCTATCGAAGTATATAAATTAACGTAAATATAAATTCTATATAAATTCATATAAATTAAATAAATATAAATCTCACAGGTCGAATCCCACATTAATTGGTCCTTCGAACCGGATGACGGATTATTTGATCCTTTGAACCCACATTTGGTCATCTTAGTACCGGATGAACCAGTTAACCAGTGGATTCATTAAATATACTAGTGCAGTGTGATTTAAACAAAGGCCAGCCAGTCAAAGACAGCGCCTCGTGGGAGCTCACGAGCCCCGCTCAGTTCAGATCAGCCTTAGTCAGCGGTTTCATGCACACCCACAGATATTTGGTGGCGTGTTATTTCGTGAAATGACAGCGCTAATATAGAAGCCAGCCAAATTAGTGACTGTGTCTTCGCGATATTGTTCACGGATTTCGTGGTGTTACATTTCGCGAGAGATTATCTACGAATTTTGTGGACTTTATTTCGCGAGGTCACTAATAATATTTAATACTTCTAGATAATATTAGAAGTTTTATAGAAGCTAATTAAGAGGCTATTATCAATAATTGTGTATATTATTTCTCCAAGATAGAGAATTATTTAATATATATTGCACTAGTGTTCACAGTATAATATTTACTAATTGCCAACCCACAACAGGGTAGGATATGACTAGTTGAACTATTATTGTTCATCCTAGTCCCATTATTACCATAGTCAGTTGTACTATATTCAACAACTTAACACCATTAATGAATGGTGCTGACCCTATTTTGGGTGTAATTTTTATCAACTCGAATTGAGTTGTATATATAATAATTTACTTATGATCATTACACCTTTGAGTGATTAATTAGTGTATCTACCATCCTAGGGTGATATAGAAGAGCTAACCTAAAGGTACTTCCAGTGACACTGGTTTATCACTCAAATCATTAGTGTGTATGATTGTATATATATAATGTGTATTAATTTTAAGTGCTAACCTCTAGTAGAGGTAGGATTATTGCCTAGTGAGTGCATTTTACCCTAGGCTACCATTAGAGCTTGTTCAGTATTATGAGCAGCCCAAGTCCCACAAGGCTTCACCAACGAGCCAGTATGGATAATGCAGGGAGAATGAAAAGAACCCTTGCAGGTCTTAAAGGCCACTTAACAAGACAGATCAAGAAATGTGAAGATTTGTCACAACAATCTCAAGTTGATTATGCTGACCTGGAAAGCTATTATCAAGCAGCTGCAGGTAAATTTGAGCAAATCAAATGTCAAATAGCAACATATGTGGCTGAACTTGCCAACACCAATTTATCAGAAACAGAAATAGACGACATTATGGTTGATCTTGCGAATTATGAAGATCAAACTCAGGCCACGTTACAGCCTTATGTCAAATTAATTGCCCAGAACAAGGCAACAGCAACAATAACAACAGTTGCATCTAATACGAGTCAAGCAGAAGCTCGACTCCCTCCAATTAATTTACCCACTTTCTCAGGAAAAGATGAGGAAGATTGGGATGAATTTTGGAACAAATTCGTTGACCTTGTAGACTCAAAACAATCTTTACCAAAGAGTAGTAAATTCTCTTATTTGCAAGGTCAATTATCAGGTGAGGCTAAAACAGTAGTATCCCATCTGAGATTAACTAATGACGGCTATGATCTGGCAGTAAAACTCCTCAAGGATAATTATGCTGATCCAGAAGTAAGAACATCACATTTAGTTCATGAGCTGTTGCATTTACCCCCACCGGAGGCTTCAGCTGATTCACTCCAAGTCTTCAAGCTGGAGATAGAATCATTGATCAATGCCCTCAGCCTGACAGCAGATACAAACGGGGCTGAGTGGGTCTTGAAAATAATTGTCCAGGAGAAAATACCTAGGGACATATTGAGACAAATGAGTGCTCATTACAATAAAAGTATCTTATCCATGAATGAAATATCTGAAGGTTTAAAGTCAGTAGTTCATCAATTACGAACACATGACAAATTAAAACCACCAAGTAAACCCTCAGAAACTAATAATAGTAAACCACAGAGTACCAAAGGTAATCCAAATCAATCTAGACAATATAATTCAACACCAAAGTGGAACAGTGGCAGTGTGGGCGTATATGCAGTGGGACCCTCCAAGCCTATAGTTACTGTGTCACCCAAGAACGTGACACCAAAGGGTACTGGAAGCTATGGAACATGTTTGTTCTGCAATGAGAAACATTCAATGTACCACTGCTCTAATTTTCCTGATAGTGACGCCCGTGTTGAGCGACTCAAAGATTTGCAACATTGCACGAGGTGCCTCAGGAAACATAACATTAAGGATTGTGATACCCAATTACACACCTGTAATAGGTGTAACAAAGGTCAGCACCATGCAGCATTGTGCAGAGACACCAAAATAACGTATTCAAGACCCAAGGTGGAAGATAGCATTCCCACCACAGTACAGTACTGCAAGGTGCAACAAACAAAGAGTGTCCAATCGGCAAAGTCTAAAGGTAATACGACTTTGCCTACTGCCCAAATTACCATCCTGAATAAGAGGGCCAAGGTCCATACCCGTGGGTTGTTTGACCAAGGATCCCAGAGAACATATATCACCAAAAAGTTGGCAGAAGAACTACAATTAAGGCCTGTAGCCCAGACGTCATTCAACATCTCAGGGTTTGTAACAGATGCAGGACCTCAAGTCTACCAGGTGGTACAACCATCAGTACGCTTAGGCAGGTACGTCTGTCGAGTACAAGCCATAGTGGTGGACAAAATACCCGTAGACCTACAAGTTCAAGGTCTGAGAGCAACAGCCAAATTCCTGAGAAATAGAGGAATAAAATTGGCAGATAATATTAAGTCTGATCACCTCACTGACTTCGGTCTCCTTGTAGGGACAGACTATTGTCATCGATTCATTGGTAGCCCTACTAAATATCAGGGTATAACCATGTTAAACTCTGCAGGAGGTAAATTGCTCTCAGGCCCAGTATCAAGCCTGAGGAGACCTATGGCTGCAGATAAACAATACCAATAGAAATCTGAATTTGTCAGCTGATTATATTTCTCCAGTAGCATTATACTAAGGAGATTACAGCTGACTATAGTAACAGAGGTTGATGTTAGTATCATCATTTAAAGCTGAAGATGAGTTCATGAGGCTTCAGTGGCAAATCAGTGAACAGTAGCCTAAAACAGCTACAAGTCACTGCGACCAATGTCACTGAACCCACTGCAGTCTCAGAACCATACTTTACTTTAATGATGAGCTATTCAATCTTCTGAATCAATTAACTAAATTAAACCCCAATAAATCTGATGACTGATTTGATGCATTTATTATTTAATCAAGATGTATTCCATGGGCCTCAGTGTTTATATATCAGTGACCAGTTACCTGAAGAAACTTCAAGTTATATCTAATGTCACTGATCTCACTGCAGTCCCTGAATCATACTTGACTGTAGTACTTGATCACATTCAGTCTTCTGAGTTAAATAATAAGTAATTAGGCTTGAATATTAGCCTTTCAAGAGTTGACAGGGAAATGAAATCGCATTAGACTTCTAACCCCTACAACTCTAGTATGGGACATCCGTCCTGTACGAACAGACACACAAACGTGTGATTACTAACTACTAACATCAAATTAATCTAATAATTCGAAGGAGGAGTATCGGTGTTCGTCTGTTCTAATTAGGACTTCGACCCGTGAGCAGCCCCTGGGGAATTATGTCGGAAAATCCGACACCATTTAATATATCATACAGATAATAGCTGTATTGTATAAACAAGTAACCCATAGAAAACGTAACTTGTAGTGGAATTACCGTCTAAAGAAAACGGGATATCATCACCACATACTATTATAATTCACCACCTATTATGGTGGGAATTATTCTTAAATACATTAGTCTTTGGACTTTACCATCATAAAAACATCTTATATAAATTAACTTAATTATCAATATTAAAGTAGAGTAAATGTGACCCTTCTATCACTTTCTGAAATCTGGACAAAGTAGGCCAGGCGTCAGGGAGGAAGGAGGCAGCCATTGTTGTGTCACCTCCGAGACGTGTGGAGCAAATTTAGCTCCTATCATATCTGGACAATGTCGGCCAGTAACGTCAATAGTATGGAGTGTTAAACAGCCATTGTTTATATTGAGACCAGAGGCTCACACGGGAGCAAATTCGGCTCCTGTTAAATTTACTTGGACGTAGTGTTATGGAAACCAAAGGTGTACCATTGTCAACACGCTGTCTACAAATTCAAGTTAAGTGTCTATCCGAAACCCGTTTATCATTCATTTATGGCCATTAATGTCAGGATATAGGGTGACCCGGTTAGATCACGTGGAAGCCTCAAACTAAAGGTAATTAAGCCAGGTCTTCATGTTCCATGTACAGTTTTCTCTGAAATGCTTGTCATATATAGGATTCTGGCTTCACAGCTAGCGCACTTTTGACAGGTCAAGAAGAGGAAGCAAGATTTGTGCACCAGTTACTGGGTGATATGGAAGCTACCTCAAAGAGGATAATTTGGTGTCTACACCCTAGTTATACCTGGTGGACTAACCTGCTGTACTATAAGATAAGGAACCTCTTCAATGTATGTAGTTAATTTTGTAGTTTGATTGGCTGCATATATATATAAACTATTAAACCCCCCCTAATGTGTAGAGGATCGATTTGTGAGATTGAGATTATTGCAGAAATACAGTCCACTTATCATTATACAAATTGCTATCGAAGTATATAAATTAACGTAAATATAAATTCTATATAAATTCATATAAATTAAATAAATATAAATCTCACAGGTCGGTTCCCACAAGTACAGCACCTGGTGAAGATGGCGTCACCCACGACATACTCAATGCACTGTGTGAAGTGTCTGGGAATCCACTACTCCACCTGTTTAACAAGTCATTCCTAAGTGGAGTGTTGCCCACACAATGGAAACACGCAATAATTATTCCCATACCGAAGCCAAATGACCCTGGTAATTACAGACCTATCAGCCTCGTGTCATGCACTTGCAAGATGCTTGAAAGGATCATCCTAAACCGACTGTTGCACAAAATAGGCACGTTAGGGGAGGGGGTCAATGGATTTGTTAAAGGACGGAGCACAGCAAATTGTATAGTTAATTACTTGGCTAATGACACGGCTAGGTACTCTGTATTTGTTGACATCAAAGGAGCCTTCGACAAAGCACAGGGGATTGCGATCCTGGACGAGCTTGCATGCATGGGTGTCAAGGGGAGACTCATGAAATGGGTTGAAGACTACCTCACAGAAAGGAAAGCCAAGGTTTGCTTCAATGGAGCAGTCTCCAGAACAATGAATATGGAACTCGGGACCCCCCAAGGCGGAGTTTTAAGCCCTACACTATTCAATGTACTTATGAACGCCATTGCAAATATTGATTTTCCGGAAGGAACACAACAAGTGGGATATGCAGATGATGTCCTAATACAAGCTCCCACATTGGGAAAAATTGAACAGTCCATTGAACTCCTCGGAAGGAAATGTATTGAGCTCGGTTTCACTCTCTCCACAAACAAGACGAAGGCATACTCCCATCACAAGCGGAGAGCAAATGAAGAACTGCAAATTAATGGTGTAACACTTGAATGGGTTGACCACTATCGGTACCTTGGCGTCACTGTCGGCTCTAACAAGGGAAAGAAAGAGGAGCTCAATCAACTCATAGGAACATGCAAAAGTCGACTCAGGGCACTGAAAGCTATGACCTGGAATGGACATGGAGCCTCTATTGCCGTGCTCAAAATGATGTACACAACCTATGTGCGCTCCGTCATAGACTATGCCGCACCAGTACTGTGCACCTACTGCCAAAGCGATATGAAAAGGCTTGAAAGCATTCAAAATGAAGCCATGACAATCATTCTTGGAGTTCCAAGAACTGCCAAAACGTCTAATCTACGAGAGGAGTTGTCCCTTCCCAGTGTTAAAAGCAGAATTCAGGAGCTGAATGCTAAGCTTGCAATTAGGATAGCCAGAGATCCCCATTACAATGATATTGCCAAGAAAAAACTGAGCTCTGTGCTACTTTCAGGGGGAAACAGGAGAAGCAAAAAATGGCATCACAGAGCAGTCTGCTACCTTCAAGAGCTTCACCTGCTTGAGCAAGCCCGTGAGCTCCTGCCTGTAGAGAGGTTACCTCCCTGGGAGGATGACTCATGCAAGATCATCATCAATGAAATGGCAATGAAAAAATCCAACATGATACCACAAGAAATGAGGCACAAGTATCTCGAGGAAATTTATAAAGAAGCCGGAGATGAACTAGATCAAATCTACACTGACGGGTCATCTAATCCTATCAATGGCAGGGCTGGTGCAGCATACACGGTAATCAAGGATAATACCTTCCAACGCAGAAATGAAGAAAAAGCACGTATTGAGAACTATGCCTCTTCAACGCAAGCAGAGCTAACTGCCATTGTTATGGCGTTAAGGTTTCTTGAACGGAACACTAATGGTGCAGTGATTTGCACCGATTCAAAAGCAGCACTGCAAAGCCTAAGTAAAAATCAGGCAGAAAATCTTGCAATAGTCGCTGAAATCAAGAGAGCTGTGAGAGTACTTACCAATCAGGGAAGAGTCATCAAGTTTCTGTGGATCCCCTCCCATGTTGGAATATGTGGAAATGAACGAGCAGATGTGCTGGCTGCTGAAGGCGCTGAAGGAGACCATATTGAATACTTCATACCCAAGACTCAACTACAAATTAGAGGTATTATCAGGCAACATCACCGTGTCAAGGTAACTGAGGAAAGGAGGATAGAAGCACAAACCAGTGAATCTGTACGATGGTACAACATGGTTGCAGCTGGCAATCCCAATCAGTATGGCCGAAGAGGAGGACGACGAGGGAGAGAATCAGTAATAGCGAGAATCCGTCTTGGATACAAATATCCATGGAGATTTGGAATGGAAACAACAGTTGATCAGCGAAGTTGCAGAATCTGTGGTGAGAGTGATGGACACCGCCTTGACCACTATCTACGTGAATGTGAACACCTGAGAGACATTAGGAATAACTGTAGAATAATAAACCCCACATTGTTTGAGTTAGGAAAACACTATTTGTCAAATATTGATACTGTTCTTAAAAGATTTCCCCATTTTGCACCCGCAAGATAACGTAAGCTTTTAAGGGTTGATAAATGTTAATCTTCTTGTTTGAGGAGCTGTTCACTTGAGACAGTTAAGCAAGTCCCAGCTGTGTCTGGGTACAAGTGACAGGATGAACAACCCAGCGGGTTTTCTTCCTATTGGGGAGTGTTGTACATTCTGCTATGGCGGTATGTTCACTCACAAGATGAGTGGCGCTGCCCAATAAACTCGCCCCTCGGGGCAAAATTTAAATTTAAAATGATAGTAGGAGGCTACAAGATGACCTAGACAGACTGAGTGAATGGTCCAACAAATGGCTGTTGAGGTTCAACCCGAGTAAATTCAAAGTAATAAAATTAGGCAGTAGAAACAGGAGGCCAGACACCAAGCCCACATAAAAAGAATAACGTCTGCGGCATATGCGAGGCTGGCTAACATCAGAACAGCGTTCAGGAACCTGTGTAAGGAATTATTCAGAATCTTGTACACCACATATGTCAGACCAATCCTGGAGTATGCGGCCCCAGAATGGAGCCCGTACCTTGTCAAGCACAAGACGGAGCTGGAAAAAGTCCAAAGGTATGCCGAAGGTTCTGGGACTAGACTAGTCCCAGAACTAAGAGGCATGAGTTACGAGGAAAGGCTGCGGGAAATGCACCATACGACCCTGGAGGACAGAGTAAGGGAAGGCATGATCACAACCTACAAAATCCTCAGGGGAATCGACCGGGTAAACAAGGATAAACTATTGAACACTGATGGGACGCGAACAAGGGGACACAGGTGGAAACTCAGTACCCACATGAGCCACAGAGACGTTAGAAGGAACTTTTTCAGTGTCAAAGTAGTTAACGAATGGAATGCATTAGGCAGTGATGTGGTGGAGGCTGACTCCATACACAGTTTCAAATGTAGATATGATAGAGCTCAGTAGGCACAGGAATCTGTACACCAGTACAGATTCATTCCCATCCAAATCTCATTCCCCGCAAGCACAAATAGGGGAGTACACACACACACACTGTAACAATAATTACAATTATAACCACTATTCCAGCCCATCCACAAGCCTACAGGGCTCATCAACAGCCTGGGCGCCACAGCACCACATACACTGAGAATAATTAAACAATTACCTGTGTACCAGCGGGGGTGGGGATTTACGGTGCTTCCGTAATGGGGTATTGGAGCCAGCAATGAATTCACCGATATTTCCCTGATGGCCTCCCTAAGTTACCTAGTTACCTGGTTCTTAAACTTGACGTGCTTCTTGGGTAAGTTTGTGCTCTGCAGAACCCTCTTAAGTGGCTGCTTCATTGATGGGATGGGAAAGAAAATGGATGTTCATGACTGAAGTGGAGCCATGTGTGGATGAGTGTGTGTAATTACCTATGTGTAGTTACAGGATGAGAGCTACGCTCGTGGTGTCCCGTCTTCCCAGCACTCTTTGTCATATAACGCTTTGAAACTACTGACGGTCTTGGCCTCCACCACCTTCTCACCTAACTTGTTCCAACCGTCTACCACTCTGTTTGCGAAAGTGAATTTGCTTATAATTCTTCGGCATCTGTGTTTAGCTAGTTTAAATCTATGACCTCTTGTTCTTAAAGTTCCAGGTCTCAGAAAATCTTCCCTATCGATTTTATCAATTCCTGTTACTATTTTGTATGTAGTGATCATATCACCTCTTTTTCTTCTGTCTTCGAGTTTTGACATATTTAATGCCTTTAACCACCCCTCGTAGCTCTTGCCCTTCAGTTCTGGGAGCCACTTAGTAGCATGTCTTTGCATCTTTTCCAGTTTGTTGATGTGCTTCTTAAGATATGGGCACCACACAACCGCTGCATATTCTAGCTTTGGCCTAACAAATGTCGTGAACAATTTCTTTAGTATATCGCCATCCATGTATTTAAAAGCAATTCTAAAGTTAGACAGCGTGGCATAGGCTCCTCGCACAATATTCTTTATGCGGTCCTCAGGTGATAGTTTTCTATCTAGAACCACCCCTAGATCTCTTTTTTTATTAGAATATTTTAAAGATTTCTCACATAATATATAGGTTGTGTGGGGTCTATGTTCTCCTATTCCACATTCCATAACATGGCATTTATTAACATTAAATTCCATTTGCCAAGTGGTGCTCCATATACTTATTTTGTCCAGGTCTCCTTGAAGGGCATGACAATCACCTAAGTTTCTTATCCTTCCTATTAACTTAGCATCATCAGCAAACATGTTCATATAATTCGGTATACCAACTGGTAGATCATTTATGTAGACAATAAACATCACTGAACCCTGTGGTACTCCACTTGTGACATTTCTCCAGTCCGATACATTGCCTATGATCACTGTTCTCATTTTTCTATCAGTCAGAAAATTCTTCATCCATGTTAGAAGCTTACCTGTCACCCCTCCAATATTTTCCAGTTTCCAGAACAACCTCTTATGTGGAACTCTGTCAAAAGCCTTTTTTTAGGTCCACATAGATGCAGTCAACCCAACCATCTCTTTCCTGTAATATCTCTGTTGCTCGATCATAGAAACTGAGTAAATTCGATACACAGGATCTTCCATATCGAAAACCATACTGTCTGTCTGATATTATATCATTTCTCTCCAGGTGTTCTACCCAATTTAGTTTTAATTATTTTTTTCAATATTTTGACTATTACACTTGTCAGTGATACCGGTCTATAATTAAGGGGGTCTTCCCTGCTTCCACTTTTGTAGATTGGAACTATGTTAGCCTTTTTCCACACATCAGCTACAACTCCTGTAAACAGGGATGCCTGAAAAATCAGTTGAAGTGGAATGCTGAGCTCAGGTGCACATTCTCTCAGAACCCATGGTGAAACTTCATCTGGACCAACTGCTTTGTTCTTATTTAGCTCCTTGAGCATTTTTTCCACTTCGTCTCTAGACACCTCTATGTGCTCTATGTTGTTCTCTGGAATTCTTATTGTATCTGTTTCCCTGAAGATTTCATTTTGTACAAACACTTTGGAACTTTTCGTTTTATGTTTCACACATTTCCTTTTCATTTTGCGTGAATCTATTTCCCATTTTCAACCTCTGAATATTATCCTTTACATGCAATTTGTTGTTTGTGAATTTATAGAATAGACATGGTTCTGTTTTACATTTGTCTGCAATCCCTTTTTCAAAATTTCTTTCTGCCTCTCTAATCACTGCCGTGTAGTTGTTTCTCGCATCTTTGTATCGCTGGTATGTTTGGGGGTTTGGCCTCTTCCTGTATTGATTCCATTTTTGTGTCTGTTACGACCCTGGGTTCTCCAGTGGAAACCAGAGGTCAAAATTGAGCTATTAAACTTTCTAGTAGTACAGTTGAGTGCAATTCGAACGGCAATTGTTTGTATCTTCCCTGCCAGACGTAAGACTATTATTGTTTCTCAAAGAGCATTTAAAGACTGAGCTGGGAGTTGATTATTAAATAATAACATAGGCACCAACTTTGCTTACTAATACTTTCTAAGCATTCATAGAGTAACAATACGTTGCATAGGGGAAGATCTTTAATGTGCTTAGCTGCACGATCAATTTGGCTCCTTCCGGCACCACGACATGAGGGAGGCCAGCTGGTCGCTAGGAGCTCTCTCTTCTCTGGCTGGTGTTCGTGCGGACGAGACCTACTCTGTGGCTGCACCCCTACTCTTCTCCCTTCTCCTCTTACTTATTTCCCTTACCCTAAGTTCCTGTACCCTTATGTTAAGTATTATATGGTGTTAAGTGTGCCTACTCTGGTAGTAACGATTGGTGAGACCTGGGGGTAGTATTTGCCAGTGTTTTGGGTACCCCTAAGTGTTGTGTTTTGTATTAGGGTCCCACGTGGTTTCCCTACCCTAAGCTGCATCCAGCTTCAGTGCTTATCCAGTAGTACTTTACCCTAGCTTGTTATTAGTGTAAACCTTGTATCCTGCCTAAGTGGACCAAGGCTTTTAACGTAAGATAGTGTGGTAAAGTTATTATTATTATTGTTATTGGTGTGAGTGTATATGGGGGGGTTGTTAAGGGGTTAATAAATAAGTACATGAATTACAGAGTATCCCTTCTTCCTATGTGGGAGCGCATTGATCAACCCTTAGACTAACATATATGGTCTAGTAGCAAGTTATTACTACTGTGGATAGTTTATTTTGGGGGCCGGGCCTTTTAGCTCTCCCATATTTGATACTCTTGTCTTCTAACTACCCTTACCCCTTAATAGTACCAGTACCCATAGAAGCCCACACACATATTATTTATAACAAGTGGTTGGCCAGTCCGGGATGAACATTATTAGTGTAAAAAATTAGATTCTTGAGTGCCAAAATTAAAATTTTTTGTTTTCCGCAGAACGGTTGTGTGCTAGCCTAGGGTCCAGCTCATCTAGCAAAGGACATTCTTGCACTGACTGGACACCCAGCTGGATCCCTTCACGATTAAGGTTAGTGTGGCCTTGTGTTAGGGGCCGTGCAAATTTTTGTTTTTTTCCAATTTTTATTTTTTTAATTTTTTCTTTGGCTGGGAGCTAAAATTGTTAGTGATGTCATCTGAAATGCAGAGACTGGCAATGGAGCCTTCAGTGGTAGAGATAAAGAAACTTAAAAAGTCTAATTTAGTATTGTTAGGCAAGGAATTTGGCCTAGAATTAAATGACGCGGATAAAAAGTGGACTTTGGTGAATGAAATATTACAACATTGTATTGATGAAGAACTATTGGCAAGTGATACACCTTTATGCCAGCCTAGCCAAGCAGAAAGTGCAACTCATAGGGATAGAGAATTAGCTTTAGAGTTAGCAAAAATAAAATTAGAGGAGCAAAGACTCAAAACCGAGGAGGCTAGAATTAGAGCGAATACCACTGGACCTCCACCTGCCGGGGATTCAAACCCCAGGCATTATGAGAAAAAGCATAATTTGCCTGAATTTTCCGAGTCAGATCCTGAAAGGTTTTTCAACCATTTTCAGAGATTGGCCATGTCCATGAACTGGCCAAAGGAAGAGTGGGTGAAAATCCTACAGGGAAGACTTAGGGGTAAAGCACAAGATATTTTTATAAACATGCCTGACAACGAGTGTTTTGAATATGATAAAGTCAGGGAATGTATTTTGCGGGCATATGAAATTACTCCTGAAGCTCACCGCCAAGTTTATCGCAACCTTAGGCTACTCACAACCAACCGCTCACTGAATTTGTGAATGATCAAATGCGATTGTTTGATAGATGGATTCGCTCGGCGAAAGCCGAAACATACGAGGCTCTCAGGAACTTAGTTTTAATGGAGCATTTTATAGATATTATGCCAGAGAACGTATCACATTACATTAGAGGAAGAGTAGAGGTAAATTCTAAAATAGGGGATTTGGCCAAGTTGGCAGAAAACTACCAATTGGCGGGCAAAAGGCCCAATAAAAATAATTATACCCCACAGAGTAGCAAAACTTACACCCACAGCCAGTCCAGACCAGCTCATTCTAACCCTTTACCTAATGCACCTTCTGTTTCAGACATAACTAACCCTGTTAAAGTGTCTAGCCCAACGGCACCTAAAGGTGAACCGAAGGGTAATTCTGTTAGTAATGTCTCTTCTCCCCGACGTTTTTGTGGTCACTGTAATCGTTCAAACCACAATATTAGCCGTTGTTGGCAACTGTACCCAGAAAAGAGACCCAATGCTCTAGTTGTGACACAGGGCTTGAGGCCTTCGGAAGGGTTAGGGAGTAAGACCTCCAACCCACAGTGGTTGGACTTGCTTACCCCATTCTTATCGAAAGGGAGACTACTTTTGTCTGAGGGTTCTTCCTGGAAGGACGTGGTGATCTTCCGAGACACCGGTGCCATCCAGACTTTAATTTTAGAGAGTGCGTTGCAAGGTGCCAACACTCTCGACACTGGAGAGGTGGTACTGGTCGAGGGTGTCACTAGTGATACTCAAGCAGTACCCCTCCATAAGGTTACCCTGGAATCTGATTTCCACAAGGGTGTTTGTACAGTCGGAGTCACTTCATACCTACCTTTCCCTAATGTTGATGTAATAGTGGGTAATGATTTAGCAGGGGATAAGGTAGGGGACTCCAGACTGCCTATTATGTTGCCTACCCCTAAGGTTTGCCTGGATCCACCCGCCACAGAGGATAATGTTGTGTACCCTGCGTGCGCGGTGACCAGGTCTATGGGACTTAAATGTAAGGGCAGCCCTGTGCTTGCCAAGGTGGTAAATCCCGAGGACACAAGGAACTTTCCGAGTGGTGAAAACCAAGTGGACCTCGCGGACACATTCATGGCCCGACTCGATGACGTGGCCGAGGACCTTGTGGAGAGCCTGCCACCACCATCTACCGAGAGTAGTGGGGAGGTGGAGGAGAACACTGTTGAGCCTCGGCCAATGGCATCTGACCAAGGCCTAGATGCCTCCTTGAGTGAGTTACAGAAAGCTGACCCCACTCTTGCAGATTGTCATGAGACAGCCGTCTCTATGGAGGAAATTGTAGACGCAGCAACTGGGTACTACTACAATGATCGGATTTTGATGAGAAAATGGAGACCACAGAGTGCTCCCTTGTCAAATGAGTGGGAGGTAGTCCACCAGGTTATGTTGCCGACCTGCTATAGAGAAAGAGTTTTGGCAGCTGCTCATGATGATCCTATGGGGGGACATCAAGGTATTAATATTACGTATCACAAAATTTTAAAGTATTTTTTCTGGCCCAAGCTGAAAAGCGATGTGGCAAAATTTTGTAATGCGTGTATTGTTTGTCAACTGGTTGGGAAACCAAACCAGACTCCACCTAAAGCTCCTCTAAAGCCTATTGTCGTGCCAGAGGAACCATTTTCTCATGTGGTAATGGACTGTGTTGGACCATTACCTAGAACTAAGTCTGATAATATTTACCTAATCACAATGATGTGTATCACTACTCGTTACCCAGAGGCTTTTGCTGTAAGGAACATCCGAGCAAAAACTGTTGTTGCTCGTATGTTTCAATTTTTTTCCACTTTTGGACTGCCTCGGGTCGTGCAAACTGACAATGATACTAATTTTAAGTCTGATGTTTTTGAGCAATTTTGTAAGGAACATGGAATAACTCATAAGGTTTCCAGCCCATACCATCCACAGAGTCAGGGGGTAATTGAACGTTTCCATCTAACTCTGAAGCAGATGTTGAAGACATCGTGCGAGAGTTCCCACACCTTCTGGGATGAGAATTTACCGTATGTTTTGTTTGCGGCTAGAGAGGGATTACAAAGTTCACTGGGCTGTTCTCCTTTTGAGTTAGTCTTTGGCCATAAAGTTCGTGGATCCTTGCAAATGTTACAGGAGA
This sequence comes from Procambarus clarkii, assembly GCF_040958095.1. Classification (NCBI taxonomy): domain Eukaryota; kingdom Metazoa; phylum Arthropoda; class Malacostraca; order Decapoda; family Cambaridae; genus Procambarus; species Procambarus clarkii. The sequence continues at coordinate 37,644,756 of NC_091156.1, read as the reverse complement.
ATCTGTTAGGGAACGTAACGTTAACCGAAGGTTCGGCTTTCTTTGCGCAACACCACCAGAGACTCAAGGACTGCAAGGCGGCTGCATTAAAGTATCTTGGCAAGGCCCAAGAAAAGATGAAAGAACGTAACGATGCTAAATCTAAGTTACGGGTATTTCAGCCTGGCGACCCTGTCCTGGTGTTAAAGCCTCGACTAGGGAACACTATGTCCCACAAGTACGAAGGCCCCTACATTGTGACAGAAAAGACTGGGGACCTCACGTACAAAGTGAGGCACTCTGACAAACATAACCAGGTAATGCTCATACATGTAAATCGACTGAAGAAGTTCCAGGGCCCCAGGCCCATTGCACTAACCAATGTTTCCATTTCCAGTGAGAGAGGGGATGATTGTTCTGGGGACCCAACTAATCTCATTTTCAATAATTCTAGTTCTGTGAATGCTGTGGAGGAAGGACTGTCCCATTTGCAGATGGCCCAACGTGAAGAGGTGCAGTCGTTGGTTGATGAATTCTCCAGTCTGTTCGGGGAGGTCCCGACCCAGACTGATGCTATTTGCCATGATGTCGAGTTGACGGACTACTCTCCCATTCGCCTTCAACCCTATCGGATGAGTCCAGAAAAGAAGGCCATCGTACGGAAGGAGGTCGACTTCTTGCTCGAGCACGGCCTCATCCGGCCGAGCCAGGGCTCTTGGTGCTCGCCCTGCCTTTTGGTCCCCAAACCAGACGGCTCCTGGCGATTATGCACCGACTATCGGCAGCTCAACAAGGTGACCGTTGTGGATGCCTATCCGCTGCCCCTCCTCGAGGACTGCATCGACGAGTTGGGAAATGCCAAGTACGTTTCGAAATTCGACCTCTCGAGGGGGTATTATCAAATCCCACTCACTGAACATGCTAAACAGCTAACCGCGTTCGTGACACCCGAGGGTGTTTTTGAGTATCAAGTGTTACCGTTCGGCTTGCGTAATGCTCCTGCCACGTTCCAGAGACTCATGAACTCTCTACTCGCTAAGGTGCCAAATTGTCGGGCGTATTTAGATGATATCGTGCTGTTTGACAGTAATTGGGCTGACCACATAGCTAGGTTACGCCAGTTGTTTGCCATCTTGAAAAGGGCAAATCTTACCTTAAATGCTAAAAAGTGTCATTTTGGCCAAGGCACAGTGACGTACCTCGGTTATGAAGTGGGCCAAGGAAAAGTGTTACCTCGGCAAGATAAAATCAGTGCCATTCTGGAGTATCCAGTACTAAAGTCTAAAAAGGACGTTCAAAGATTTATCGGTATGTGTGCGTACTATCGACGTTTTTGTCAGAACTTTTCCAGTGTTGCCACTCCTCTCACAGACTTGTTGCGGAAAGCCGTTAAATTTAAGTGGTCATCAGACTGTGCAGAGGCATTTAAAAATTTCAAATTGATCTTAGCTTCCGCCCCAGTGCTTGCTAGTCCAAGGTTCGACCGACCGTTTAAAATTCATGTTGACGCATCTGACTCGGGTGCTGGTGCAGTGTTGTTGCAAACTGGGGATGATCAGGTGGAACACCCAGTATATTATTACTCTGTGAAATTCGACAAGGCGCAACGCAATTATTCAGTGGTAGAAAAAGAGGCGTTGGTGCTAGTGTTAACATGTAAAAAGTTCGAAGTTTACCTCACAGGTAATATAGTGGAAGTGTACACGGACCATAATCCACTAGTCTTCCTGACTCAGATGAAGGGTAAGAATAAACGCATCCTCAGGTGGGCGTTGTACCTACAGGACTTCAATCTTTCCATTACCCACCTACCGGGCAGACTCAACGTGATAGCCGACGCTCTGTCCCGGTTGCCTGAATAACATTCATCTGAGCCACAGAAAGCCATTTACTAACTGTCATGCTTTAGTTAATTTTTTTTTAGGTTCTCCTGTGACATTAAATATTCCGTGTCCAATTTATTTACTTCCCTGTTCTTTTATTTTTTTGTGTATGTTTTTTTTTTCTTTCAGAGAACTCCTTTGTATTTTTTTTGCAGAGAAATTGTTTTTGATTGATTTTTTGTTTTTGTCATATGTTTTTTCTTTTTATTCTCTGTATACTCTTACAAAAAAATATGACTACTATTCTAGTAGTCACATTTTTTTTCTCTGAAGGGGGGAGGAGTGTTACGACCCTGGGTTCTCCAGTGGAAACCAGAGGTCAAAATTGAGCTATTAAACTTTCTAAAGTAGTATAGTTGAGTGCAATTCGAACGGCAATTGTTTGTATCTTCCCTGCCAGACGTACGACTATTATTGTTTCTCAAAGAGCATTTAAAGACTGAGCTGGGGGTTGATTATTAAATAATAACATAGGCACCAACTTTGCTTACTAATACTTTCTAATCATTCATAGAGTAACAATACGTTGCATAGGGGAAGATCTTTAATGTGCTTAGCTGCACGATCAATTAGGCTCCTTCCGGCACCACGACATGAGGGAGGCCAGCTGGTCGCTAGGAGCTCTCTCTTCTCTGGCTGGTGTTCGTGCGGACGAGACCTACTCTGTGGCTGCACCCCTACTCTTCTCCCTTCTCCTCTTACTTATTTCCCTTACCCTAAGTTCCTGTACCCTTAAGTTAAGTATTATATGGTGTTAAGTGTGCCTACTCTGGTAGTAACGATTGGTGAGACCTGGGGGTAGTATTTGCCAGTGTTTTGGGTACCCCTAAGTGTTGTGTTTTGTATTAGGGTCCCACGTGGTTTCCCTACCCTAAGCTGCATCCAGCTTCAGTGCTTATCCAGTAGTACTTTACCCTAGCTTGTTATTAGTGTAAACCTTGTATCCTGCCTAAGTGGACCAAGGCTTTTAACGTAAGATAGTGTGGTAAAGTTATTATTATTATTGTTATTGGTGTGAGTGTATATGGGGGGGTTGTTAAGGGGTTAATAAATAAGTACATGAATTACAGAGTATCCCTTCTTCCTATGTGGGAGCGCATTGATCAACCCTTAGACTAACATATATGGTCTAGTAGCAAGTTATTACTACTGTGGATAGTTTATTTTGGGGGCCGGGCCTTTTAGATCTCCCATATTTGATACTCTTGTCTTCTAACTACCCTTACCCCTTAATAGTACCAGTACCCATAGAAGCCCACACACATATTATTTATAACAGTGTCTTTTGGTCTCTTGCCCTCTCGCAATTTCTGTTGAACCAATCCTGTTTCCTAGTTCTGCATCTCTGTTTTGGTATAAATTTTTTGTGCCTTTATCATATATTTCACAAAACTTGACATACATCTCATTCACTTCCTTGCCTAGCAACAAGTCTGTCCAATTATGCTCATTAAAAAAAATTCTAAGGTTGCCTTTGACCATGTGCTGCTTGGCGGTGGACTATATGCATTTATGATCATTAGTTTATCATCCTCATGGCAGATCTCTAGTGCTATTATGTCAACTTTTTGTGGATTGGCAGTCATTATTTCTTTCACCAGTAGGTGTGCTTTCAACAGCACAGCAACGCCACCGCCTTTCCTAATTTTTCTGTCCCTTCTCCAAATTGAGTAGCCCCTTGGGAATATGAACTCATTTAAAATAACATCTTCAAGTTTTGTCTCCGTGAGTGCAACAATGTCTGGTGTCTGCAGCTGTATTACATCACTTAACTCCAGTATCTTTGATCTTACTCCATCTATGTTGGTGTATGCAATCTTCAGGAACTTGTTCCCAATCTTCTTATTTTTCACTCCACCTCTCTCTAATGATTTTGTTGGTTTGCCTTTATGTACCACTTTACTGGTCTGCCTACCCTTAACACTTTGTAGAAAAAAGAATTGATTTCTTCTTCATTCTTACTCTGATTTATCGTTTTGCCTCGGCAAGGTTCAGTTTCAGCGTCTTTCTGTCTTCTTTTGAAAGATCTCGTCGTAACGACCACACTTTCCCATCCTCATCACTCTGTAATTTTCTAGCATTCCTTAGTACTTCTTCCATCTGTTTGGCACCATTTAGGGTGATCCTCAAAGGTCGATCTTTCCCTTTTACATATCTTCCTCTTTTCCTGTAGTCGCACACATTCTCAATGGTTGTAAGACCTTCCACGAGGCCAACAATTTTATCAACCACTTTTGCTTCTTCTACAGCTCTTTCTGACCTAGATGTTATCTCCTTTTCTTTGCAGCCAATAATTATCAGGGACTTACTCCGATCAACTGAGTTTTGCACCAACTTCGGGTTAGATGCCAATTCTTTTCTCACTTCCAGCCTAATGTTTGTTTTATCTTGGTTGCTGCAGTGTTTGACTTCCTTTACTGCTTCTTCAATTTTTTCCTTCACCTTGGCCACTTGTGCATAAGTGAGTTGCATATCTTTCTTGCACTGTTCTATTCCCTGTGTAACTTCCTCCATCTGTGCTGACAAAAGCTGTTTCTCCTGTTGAATTTCCTTACATAACCTATTGTAGTCATTTATGCTTAAATTTACTTTAACTTCTTCCAAAGCTATTTTTAAGAGTTTATTTTCTTCTTCCATGGCTTTGTAATTTGTTTCCAATTGATTCTTATCCTTGTGCTAGTCTTTCACTAAACCCTCAAGACATACAACTTTGCTGTTTAAATGGTCATTACTCTCTTTCAATTTACTAATTATTTCTACATGAGAGGTGACTATAGTGTCTAATATTACCAACTTGTTGTATAGACTGGTTATATCAATGCTGTGTATGTGTGTGTGTACTCACTTAATTGTGTGTATACTCACCTAATTGTACTCACTTAATTGTGCTTGCGGGGGTTGAGCTCTGGCTCTTTGGTCTCGCCTCTCAACCGTCAATCAACAGTTGAACAGGGTTCCTGAGCCTATTGGGCTCTATCATATCTACACTTGAAACTGTGTATGGAGTCAGCCTCCACCACATCACTTCCTAATGCATTCCATTTGTCAACCACTTTGACACTAATAAAGTTATTTCTAATATCTCTGCGGCTCATTTGGGCATTCAGTTTAACCCTGTGTCCCCTAGTGTATGTGCCCCTTGTGTTAAATAGCCTGTCTTTATCTACCCTATTGATTCCCTTGAGAATCTTGAATGTGGTGATCATGTCCCCCTAACTCTTCTGTCTTCCAACGAAGGGAGGTTTAATTCCCGTAGTCTGTCCTCGTAGCTCATACCTCTCGCAAGCGATGAGTCACAATAACGTGGCTGAAGTATGTTGACCAGACCACACACTAGAAGTTGAAGGGACGACGACGTTTCGGTCCGTCCTGGACCATTCTCAAGTCGATTGTGATGAGGAGGTAGAGACAGGCAATAAATAGGCAAGAGAGAGCTGAGGAGGAAAGTAAGGTGTAGGGGATAGTAGTAATAATGAGAACTGCAGAGGGCCTATTGGGCCATACGAGGCAGCTCCTATTATAACCACCGAATGAGAAGGAGATAGTAATAGGAATAAGAAGAGGATAGCTAGGGAGTGTAGGAGAAGACAATGAACAGAAAAAGGGGAGAAGAGAGAAAGAAAAGGAAAGAGAAAGAAAGATAAATGGAAGGGGTAAGCTTATGTTAAGTCACGTTTGTTAGAAAGATTAGAGCATTTGAGTATATACTGTGAAAGGGTAGAGTCCACAGCAACAAAGCCAGGACTCAAGTTCATGTTGGGTACATTGTGCATAAGAGACGATTCTACAAGACGGCGTCTGTGTAGAGTAGAGGCAGGAAAGATTATTTTAGAGGAAGACCAGTCAATGGGATGATTAGAAATCCCTCACATCGCAGAAGAGAGCATTGTTAGTGTCTGCAGACTTAGCACTTCTCTTGTGTTCTTTAAGTCTGTCATTCAGTGTACGGCCAGTTTCGCCAAAGTATTGGAGAGGACAAGATGAACAGGAAATAGAGTAGACACCAGCAGCATTAGAAGCAGGAGGAGCAGTGTGAACTAGAAAGCTACGAAGTGTGTTAGTTTGTCGAAAGGCGAGTTTAATGTCAAGAGGACGAAAGGTATTGGTAAAAGTTTTGAGCTCAGATATGAAGGGAAGGCATAGTACAGTGCTACTAGTGTTGGAAGCAGGTTTAGGATGAAAGAAATTTCGTTTAGCTTGAGAGTTGGCACAGTCGATGAAATGCAAAGGATAACCAAGGCGAGAGAATGATTTGTAGATAAAGGCAATTTCAGAATCAAGAAACTGAGGGTCGCTGATGCGTAGAGCGCGGAGGAAGAGAGACGAGGACACTTTTCTTAACAGAAGGAGGATGGTAGGAAAAGAAGTGAATGTACATGCCACTATGCATGGGTTTACGGTAGACGGAGAAAGAGAACCCAGACACAGAGCTGTGAACATGAACATCAAGAAAAGGAAGGAGGGAATTAGATTCCCACTCAACTTTGAAATGGATAGAAGGAGCCAGATTGTTAAGAGAGGCGAGGAAAGGCTGGAAAAGATTAAGGTCATGAGGCTATAAAGCAAAAATGTCATCAACATAGCGAAGCCAGAGAGAGGGACGAGTATCAATAGAAGGAAGAAGAACAGTTTCGAAGTATTCCATGTAGAAATTAGCAAGAACAGGGGAGAGAGGGGAACCCATAGCGACACCGAAAGTTTGAGTGTAATATTTACCGTTGAAAGAGAAAGAGTTAGAGTCAACACAGAGTCTAATGAGATGGAAACACGCAATAATTATTCCCATACCGAAGCCAAATGACCCTGGTAATTACAGACCTATCAGCCTCGTGTCATGCACTTGCAAGATGCTTGAAAGGATCATCCTAAACCGACTGTTGCACAAAATAGGCACGTTAGGGGAGGGGGTCAATGGATTTGTTAAAGGACGGAGCACAGCAAATTGTATAGTTAATTACTTGGCTAATGACACGGCTAGGTACTCTGTATTTGTTGACATCAAAGGAGCCTTCGACAAAGCACAGGGGATTGCGATCCTGGACGAGCTTGCATGCATGGGTGTCAAGGGGAGACTCATGAAATGGGTTGAAGACTACCTCACAGAAAGGAAAGCCAAGGTTTGCTTCAATGGAGCAGTCTCCAGAACAATGAATATGGAACTCGGGACCCCCCAAGGCGGAGTTTTAAGCCCTACACTATTCAATGTACTTATGAACGCCATTGCAAATATTGATTTTCCGGAAGGAACACAACAAGTGGGATATGCAGATGATGTCCTAATACAAGCTCCCACATTGGGAAAAATTGAACAGTCCATTGAACTCCTCGGAAGGAAATGTATTGAGCTCGGTTTCACTCTCTCCACAAACAAGACGAAGGCATACTCCCATCACAAGCGGAGAGCAAATGAAGAACTGCAAATTAATGGTGTAACACTTGAATGGGTTGACCACTATCGGTACCTTGGCGTCACTGTCGGCTCTAACAAGGGAAAGAAAGAGGAGCTCAATCAACTCATAGGAACATGCAAAAGTCGACTCAGGGCACTGAAAGCTATGACCTGGAATGGACATGGAGCCTCTATTGCCGTGCTCAAAATGATGTACACAACCTATGTGCGCTCCGTCATAGACTATGCCGCACCAGTACTGTGCACCTACTGCCAAAGCGATATGAAAAGGCTTGAAAGCATTCAAAATGAAGCCATGACAATCATTCTTGGAGTTCCAAGAACTGCCAAAACGTCTAATCTACGAGAGGAGTTGTCCCTTCCCAGTGTTAAAAGCAGAATTCAGGAGCTGAATGCTAAGCTTGCAATTAGGATAGCCAGAGATCCCCATTACAATGATATTGCCAAGAAAAAACTGAGCTCTGTGCTACTTTCAGGGGGAAACAGGAGAAGCAAAAAATGGCATCACAGAGCAGTCTGCTACCTTCAAGAGCTTCACCTGCTTGAGCAAGCCCGTGAGCTCCTGCCTGTAGAGAGGTTACCTCCCTGGGAGGATGACTCATGCAAGATCATCATCAATGAAATGGCAATGAAAAAATCCAACATGATACCACAAGAAATGAGGCACAAGTATCTCGAGGAAATTTATAAAGAAGCCGGAGATGAACTAGATCAAATCTACACTGACGGGTCATCTAATCCTATCAATGGCAGGGCTGGTGCAGCATACACGGTAATCAAGGATAATACCTTCCAACGCAGAAATGAAGAAAAAGCACGTATTGAGAACTATGCCTCTTCAACGCAAGCAGAGCTAACTGCCATTGTTATGGCGTTAAGGTTTCTTGAACGGAACACTAATGGTGCAGTGATTTGCACCGATTCAAAAGCAGCACTGCAAAGCCTAAGTAAAAATCAGGCAGAAAATCTTGCAATAGTCGCTGAAATCAAGAGAGCTGTGAGAGTACTTACCAATCAGGGAAGAGTCATCAAGTTTCTGTGGATCCCCTCCCATGTTGGAATATGTGGAAATGAACGAGCAGATGTGCTGGCTGCTGAAGGCGCTGAAGGAGACCATATTGAATACTTCATACCCAAGACTCAACTACAAATTAGAGGTATTATCAGGCAACATCACCGTGTCAAGGTAACTGAGGAAAGGAGGATAGAAGCACAAACCAGTGAATCTGTACGATGGTACAACATGGTTGCAGCTGGCAATCCCAATCAGTATGGCCGAAGAGGAGGACGACGAGGGAGAGAATCAGTAATAGCGAGAATCCGTCTTGGATACAAATATCCATGGAGATTTGGAATGGAAACAACAGTTGATCAGCGAAGTTGCAGAATCTGTGGTGAGAGTGATGGACACCGCCTTGACCACTATCTACGTGAATGTGAACACCTGAGAGACATTAGGAATAACTGTAGAATAATAAACCCCACATTGTTTGAGTTAGGAAAACACTATTTGTCAAATATTGATACTGTTCTTAAAAGATTTCCCCATTTTGCACCCGCAAGATAACGTAAGCTTTTAAGGGTTGATAAATGTTAATCTTCTTGTTTGAGGAGCTGTTCACTTGAGACAGTTAAGCAAGTCCCAGCTGTGTCTGGGTACAAGTGACAGGATGAACAACCCAGCGGGTTTTCTTCCTATTGGGGAGTGTTGTACATTCTGCTATGGCGGTATGTTCACTCACAAGATGAGTGGCGCTGCCCAATAAACTCGCCCCTCGGGGCAAAATTTAAATTTAAAATGATAGTAGGAGGCTACAAGATGACCTAGACAGACTGAGTGAATGGTCCAACAAATGGCTGTTGAGGTTCAACCCGAGTAAATTCAAAGTAATAAAATTAGGCAGTAGAAACAGGAGGCCAGACACCAAGCCCACATAAAAAGAATAACGTCTGCGGCATATGCGAGGCTGGCTAACATCAGAACAGCGTTCAGGAACCTGTGTAAGGAATTATTCAGAATCTTGTACACCACATATGTCAGACCAATCCTGGAGTATGCGGCCCCAGAATGGAGCCCGTACCTTGTCAAGCACAAGACGGAGCTGGAAAAAGTCCAAAGGTATGCCGAAGGTTCTGGGACTAGACTAGTCCCAGAACTAAGAGGCATGAGTTACGAGGAAAGGCTGCGGGAAATGCACCATACGACCCTGGAGGACAGAGTAAGGGAAGGCATGATCACAACCTACAAAATCCTCAGGGGAATCGACCGGGTAAACAAGGATAAACTATTGAACACTGATGGGACGCGAACAAGGGGACACAGGTGGAAACTCAGTACCCACATGAGCCACAGAGACGTTAGAAGGAACTTTTTCAGTGTCAAAGTAGTTAACGAATGGAATGCATTAGGCAGTGATGTGGTGGAGGCTGACTCCATACACAGTTTCAAATGTAGATATGATAGAGCTCAGTAGGCACAGGAATCTGTACACCAGTACAGATTCATTCCCATCCAAATCTCATTCCCCGCAAGCACAAATAGGGGAGTACACACACACACACTGTAACAATAATTACAATTATAACCACTATTCCAGCCCATCCACAAGCCTACAGGGCTCATCAACAGCCTGGGCGCCACAGCACCACATACACTGAGAATAATTAAACAATTACCTGTGTACCAGCGGGGGTGGGGATTTACGGTGCTTCCGTAATGGGGTATTGGAGCCAGCAATGAATTCACCGATATTTCCCTGATGGCCTCCCTAAGTTACCTAGTTACCTGGTTCTTAAACTTGACGTGCTTCTTGGGTAAGTTTGTGCTCTGCAGAACCCTCTTAAGTGGCTGCTTCATTGATGGGATGGGAAAGAAAATGGATGTTCATGACTGAAGTGGAGCCATGTGTGGATGAGTGTGTGTAATTACCTATGTGTAGTTACAGGATGAGAGCTACGCTCGTGGTGTCCCGTCTTCCCAGCACTCTTTGTCATATAACGCTTTGAAACTACTGACGGTCTTGGCCTCCACCACCTTCTCACCTAACTTGTTCCAACCGTCTACCACTCTGTTTGCGAAAGTGAATTTGCTTATAATTCTTCGGCATCTGTGTTTAGCTAGTTTAAATCTATGACCTCTTGTTCTTAAAGTTCCAGGTCTCAGAAAATCTTCCCTATCGATTTTATCAATTCCTGTTACTATTTTGTATGTAGTGATCATATCACCTCTTTTTCTTCTGTCTTCGAGTTTTGACATATTTAATGCCTTTAACCACCCCTCGTAGCTCTTGCCCTTCAGTTCTGGGAGCCACTTAGTAGCATGTCTTTGCATCTTTTCCAGTTTGTTGATGTGCTTCTTAAGATATGGGCACCACACAACCGCTGCATATTCTAGCTTTGGCCTAACAAATGTCGTGAACAATTTCTTTAGTATATCGCCATCCATGTATTTAAAAGCAATTCTAAAGTTAGACAGCGTGGCATAGGCTCCTCGCACAATATTCTTTATGCGGTCCTCAGGTGATAGTTTTCTATCTAGAACCACCCCTAGATCTCTTTTTTTATTAGAATATTTTAAAGATTTCTCACATAATATATAGGTTGTGTGGGGTCTATGTTCTCCTATTCCACATTCCATAACATGGCATTTATTAACATTAAATTCCATTTGCCAAGTGGTGCTCCATATACTTATTTTGTCCAGGTCTCCTTGAAGGGCATGACAATCACCTAAGTTTCTTATCCTTCCTATTAACTTAGCATCATCAGCAAACATGTTCATATAATTCGGTATACCAACTGGTAGATCATTTATGTAGACAATAAACATCACTGAACCCTGTGGTACTCCACTTGTGACATTTCTCCAGTCCGATACATTGCCTATGATCACTGTTCTCATTTTTCTATCAGTCAGAAAATTCTTCATCCATGTTAGAAGCTTACCTGTCACCCCTCCAATATTTTCCAGTTTCCAGAACAACCTCTTATGTGGAACTCTGTCAAAAGCCTTTTTTTAGGTCCACATAGATGCAGTCAACCCAACCATCTCTTTCCTGTAATATCTCTGTTGCTCGATCATAGAAACTGAGTAAATTCGATACACAGGATCTTCCATATCGAAAACCATACTGTCTGTCTGATATTATATCATTTCTCTCCAGGTGTTCTACCCAATTTAGTTTTAATTATTTTTTTCAATATTTTGACTATTACACTTGTCAGTGATACCGGTCTATAATTAAGGGGGTCTTCCCTGCTTCCACTTTTGTAGATTGGAACTATGTTAGCCTTTTTCCACACATCAGCTACAACTCCTGTAAACAGGGATGCCTGAAAAATCAGTTGAAGTGGAATGCTGAGCTCAGGTGCACATTCTCTCAGAACCCATGGTGAAACTTCATCTGGACCAACTGCTTTGTTCTTATTTAGCTCCTTGAGCATTTTTTCCACTTCGTCTCTAGACACCTCTATGTGCTCTATGTTGTTCTCTGGAATTCTTATTGTATCTGTTTCCCTGAAGATTTCATTTTGTACAAACACTTTGGAACTTTTCGTTTTATGTTTCACACATTTCCTTTTCATTTTGCGTGAATCTATTTCCCATTTTCAACCTCTGAATATTATCCTTTACATGCAATTTGTTGTTTGTGAATTTATAGAATAGACATGGTTCTGTTTTACATTTGTCTGCAATCCCTTTTTCAAAATTTCTTTCTGCCTCTCTAATCACTGCCGTGTAGTTGTTTCTCGCATCTTTGTATCGCTGGTATGTTTGGGGGTTTGGCCTCTTCCTGTATTGATTCCATTTTTGTGTCTGTTACGACCCTGGGTTCTCCAGTGGAAACCAGAGGTCAAAATTGAGCTATTAAACTTTCTAGTAGTACAGTTGAGTGCAATTCGAACGGCAATTGTTTGTATCTTCCCTGCCAGACGTAAGACTATTATTGTTTCTCAAAGAGCATTTAAAGACTGAGCTGGGAGTTGATTATTAAATAATAACATAGGCACCAACTTTGCTTACTAATACTTTCTAAGCATTCATAGAGTAACAATACGTTGCATAGGGGAAGATCTTTAATGTGCTTAGCTGCACGATCAATTTGGCTCCTTCCGGCACCACGACATGAGGGAGGCCAGCTGGTCGCTAGGAGCTCTCTCTTCTCTGGCTGGTGTTCGTGCGGACGAGACCTACTCTGTGGCTGCACCCCTACTCTTCTCCCTTCTCCTCTTACTTATTTCCCTTACCCTAAGTTCCTGTACCCTTATGTTAAGTATTATATGGTGTTAAGTGTGCCTACTCTGGTAGTAACGATTGGTGAGACCTGGGGGTAGTATTTGCCAGTGTTTTGGGTACCCCTAAGTGTTGTGTTTTGTATTAGGGTCCCACGTGGTTTCCCTACCCTAAGCTGCATCCAGCTTCAGTGCTTATCCAGTAGTACTTTACCCTAGCTTGTTATTAGTGTAAACCTTGTATCCTGCCTAAGTGGACCAAGGCTTTTAACGTAAGATAGTGTGGTAAAGTTATTATTATTATTGTTATTGGTGTGAGTGTATATGGGGGGGTTGTTAAGGGGTTAATAAATAAGTACATGAATTACAGAGTATCCCTTCTTCCTATGTGGGAGCGCATTGATCAACCCTTAGACTAACATATATGGTCTAGTAGCAAGTTATTACTACTGTGGATAGTTTATTTTGGGGGCCGGGCCTTTTAGCTCTCCCATATTTGATACTCTTGTCTTCTAACTACCCTTACCCCTTAATAGTACCAGTACCCATAGAAGCCCACACACATATTATTTATAACAAGTGGTTGGCCAGTCCGGGATGAACATTATTAGTGTAAAAAATTAGATTCTTGAGTGCCAAAATTAAAATTTTTTGTTTTCCGCAGAACGGTTGTGTGCTAGCCTAGGGTCCAGCTCATCTAGCAAAGGACATTCTTGCACTGACTGGACACCCAGCTGGATCCCTTCACGATTAAGGTTAGTGTGGCCTTGTGTTAGGGGCCGTGCAAATTTTTGTTTTTTTCCAATTTTTATTTTTTTAATTTTTTCTTTGGCTGGGAGCTAAAATTGTTAGTGATGTCATCTGAAATGCAGAGACTGGCAATGGAGCCTTCAGTGGTAGAGATAAAGAAACTTAAAAAGTCTAATTTAGTATTGTTAGGCAAGGAATTTGGCCTAGAATTAAATGACGCGGATAAAAAGTGGACTTTGGTGAATGAAATATTACAACATTGTATTGATGAAGAACTATTGGCAAGTGATACACCTTTATGCCAGCCTAGCCAAGCAGAAAGTGCAACTCATAGGGATAGAGAATTAGCTTTAGAGTTAGCAAAAATAAAATTAGAGGAGCAAAGACTCAAAACCGAGGAGGCTAGAATTAGAGCGAATACCACTGGACCTCCACCTGCCGGGGATTCAAACCCCAGGCATTATGAGAAAAAGCATAATTTGCCTGAATTTTCCGAGTCAGATCCTGAAAGGTTTTTCAACCATTTTCAGAGATTGGCCATGTCCATGAACTGGCCAAAGGAAGAGTGGGTGAAAATCCTACAGGGAAGACTTAGGGGTAAAGCACAAGATATTTTTATAAACATGCCTGACAACGAGTGTTTTGAATATGATAAAGTCAGGGAATGTATTTTGCGGGCATATGAAATTACTCCTGAAGCTCACCGCCAAGTTTATCGCAACCTTAGGCTACTCACAACCAACCGCTCACTGAATTTGTGAATGATCAAATGCGATTGTTTGATAGATGGATTCGCTCGGCGAAAGCCGAAACATACGAGGCTCTCAGGAACTTAGTTTTAATGGAGCATTTTATAGATATTATGCCAGAGAACGTATCACATTACATTAGAGGAAGAGTAGAGGTAAATTCTAAAATAGGGGATTTGGCCAAGTTGGCAGAAAACTACCAATTGGCGGGCAAAAGGCCCAATAAAAATAATTATACCCCACAGAGTAGCAAAACTTATACCCACAGCCAGTCCAGACCAGCTCATTCTAACCCTTTACCTAATGCACCTTCTGTTTCAGACATAACTAACCCTGTTAAAGTGTCTAGCCCAACGGCACCTAAAGGTGAACCGAAGGGTAATTCTGTTAGTAATGTCTCTTCTCCCCGACGTTTTTGTGGTCACTGTAATCGTTCAAACCACAATATTAGCCGTTGTTGGCAACTGTACCCAGAAAAGAGACCCAATGCTCTAGTTGTGACACAGGGCTTGAGGCCTTCGGAAGGGTTAGGGAGTAAGACCTCCAACCCACAGTGGTTGGACTTGCTTACCCCATTCTTATCGAAAGGGAGACTACTTTTGTCTGAGGGTTCTTCCTGGAAGGACGTGGTGATCTTCCGAGACACCGGTGCCATCCAGACTTTAATTTTAGAGAGTGCGTTGCAAGGTGCCAACACTCTCGACACTGGAGAGGTGGTACTGGTCGAGGGTGTCACTAGTGATACTCAAGCAGTACCCCTCCATAAGGTTACCCTGGAATCTGATTTCCACAAGGGTGTTTGTACAGTCGGAGTCACTTCATACCTACCTTTCCCTAATGTTGATGTAATAGTGGGTAATGATTTAGCAGGGGATAAGGTAGGGGACTCCAGACTGCCTATTATGTTGCCTACCCCTAAGGTTTGCCTGGATCCACCCGCCACAGAGGATAATGTTGTGTACCCTGCGTGCGCGGTGACCAGGTCTATGGGACTTAAATGTAAGGGCAGCCCTGTGCTTGCCAAGGTGGTAAATCCCGAGGACACAAGGAACTTTCCGAGTGGTGAAAACCAAGTGGACCTCGCGGACACATTCATGGCCCGACTCGATGACGTGGCCGAGGACCTTGTGGAGAGCCTGCCACCACCATCTACCGAGAGTAGTGGGGAGGTGGAGGAGAACACTGTTGAGCCTCGGCCAATGGCATCTGACCAAGGCCTAGATGCCTCCTTGAGTGAGTTACAGAAAGCTGACCCCACTCTTGCAGATTGTCATGAGACAGCCGTCTCTATGGAGGAAATTGTAGACGCAGCAACTGGGTACTACTACAATGATCGGATTTTGATGAGAAAATGGAGACCACAGAGTGCTCCCTTGTCAAATGAGTGGGAGGTAGTCCACCAGGTTATGTTGCCGACCTGCTATAGAGAAAGAGTTTTGGCAGCTGCTCATGATGATCCTATGGGGGGACATCAAGGTATTAATATTACGTATCACAAAATTTTAAAGTATTTTTTCTGGCCCAAGCTGAAAAGCGATGTGGCAAAATTTTGTAATGCGTGTATTGTTTGTCAACTGGTTGGGAAACCAAACCAGACTCCACCTAAAGCTCCTCTAAAGCCTATTGTCGTGCCAGAGGAACCATTTTCTCATGTGGTAATGGACTGTGTTGGACCATTACCTAGAACTAAGTCTGATAATATTTACCTAATCACAATGATGTGTATCACTACTCGTTACCCAGAGGCTTTTGCTGTAAGGAACATCCGAGCAAAAACTGTTGTTGCTCGTATGTTTCAATTTTTTTCCACTTTTGGACTGCCTCGGGTCGTGCAAACTGACAATGATACTAATTTTAAGTCTGATGTTTTTGAGCAATTTTGTAAGGAACATGGAATAACTCATAAGGTTTCCAGCCCATACCATCCACAGAGTCAGGGGGTAATTGAACGTTTCCATCTAACTCTGAAGCAGATGTTGAAGACATCGTGCGAGAGTTCCCACACCTTCTGGGATGAGAATTTACCGTATGTTTTGTTTGCGGCTAGAGAGGGATTACAAAGTTCACTGGGCTGTTCTCCTTTTGAGTTAGTCTTTGGCCATAAAGTTCGTGGATCCTTGCAAATGTTACAGGAGAATCTGTTAGGGAACGTAACGTTAACCGAAGGTTCGGCTTTCTTTGCGCAACACCACCAGAGACTCAAGGACTGCAAGGCGGCTGCATTAAAGTATCTTGGCAAGGCCCAAGAAAAGATGAAAGAACGTAACGATGCTAAATCTAAGTTACGGGTATTTCAGCCTGGCGACCCTGTCCTGGTGTTAAAGCCTCGACTAGGGAACACTATGTCCCACAAGTACGAAGGCCCCTACATTGTGACAGAAAAGACTGGGGACCTCACGTACAAAGTGAGGCACTCTGACAAACATAACCAGGTAATGCTCATACATGTAAATCGACTGAAGAAGTTCCAGGGCCCCAGGCCCATTGCACTAACCAATGTTTCCATTTCCAGTGAGAGAGGGGATGATTGTTCTGGGGACCCAACTAATCTCATTTTCAATAATTCTAGTTCTGTGAATGCTGTGGAGGAAGGACTGTCCCATTTGCAGATGGCCCAACGTGAAGAGGTGCAGTCGTTGGTTGATGAATTCTCCAGTCTGTTCGGGGAGGTCCCGACCCAGACTGATGCTATTTGCCATGATGTCGAGTTGACGGACTACTCTCCCATTCGCCTTCAACCCTATCGGATGAGTCCAGAAAAGAAGGCCATCGTACGGAAGGAGGTCGACTTCTTGCTCGAGCACGGCCTCATCCGGCCGAGCCAGGGCTCTTGGTGCTCGCCCTGCCTTTTGGTCCCCAAACCAGACGGCTCCTGGCGATTATGCACCGACTATCGGCAGCTCAACAAGGTGACCGTTGTGGATGCCTATCCGCTGCCCCTCCTCGAGGACTGCATCGACGAGTTGGGAAATGCCAAGTACGTTTCGAAATTCGACCTCTCGAGGGGGTATTATCAAATCCCACTCACTGAACATGCTAAACAGCTAACCGCGTTCGTGACACCCGAGGGTGTTTTTGAGTATCAAGTGTTACCGTTCGGCTTGCGTAATGCTCCTGCCACGTTCCAGAGACTCATGAACTCTCTACTCGCTAAGGTGCCAAATTGTCGGGCGTATTTAGATGATATCGTGCTGTTTGACAGTAATTGGGCTGACCACATAGCTAGGTTACGCCAGTTGTTTGCCATCTTGAAAAGGGCAAATCTTACCTTAAATGCTAAAAAGTGTCATTTTGGCCAAGGCACAGTGACGTACCTCGGTTATGAAGTGGGCCAAGGAAAAGTGTTACCTCGGCAAGATAAAATCAGTGCCATTCTGGAGTATCCAGTACTAAAGTCTAAAAAGGACGTTCAAAGATTTATCGGTATGTGTGCGTACTATCGACGTTTTTGTCAGAACTTTTCCAGTGTTGCCACTCCTCTCACAGACTTGTTGCGGAAAGCCGTTAAATTTAAGTGGTCATCAGACTGTGCAGAGGCATTTAAAAATTTCAAATTGATCTTAGCTTCCGCCCCAGTGCTTGCTAGTCCAAGGTTCGACCGACCGTTTAAAATTCATGTTGACGCATCTGACTCGGGTGCTGGTGCAGTGTTGTTGCAAACTGGGGATGATCAGGTGGAACACCCAGTATATTATTACTCTGTGAAATTCGACAAGGCGCAACGCAATTATTCAGTGGTAGAAAAAGAGGCGTTGGTGCTAGTGTTAACATGTAAAAAGTTCGAAGTTTACCTCACAGGTAATATAGTGGAAGTGTACACGGACCATAATCCACTAGTCTTCCTGACTCAGATGAAGGGTAAGAATAAACGCATCCTCAGGTGGGCGTTGTACCTACAGGACTTCAATCTTTCCATTACCCACCTACCGGGCAGACTCAACGTGATAGCCGACGCTCTGTCCCGGTTGCCTGAATAACATTCATCTGAGCCACAGAAAGCCATTTACTAACTGTCATGCTTTAGTTAATTTTTTTTTAGGTTCTCCTGTGACATTAAATATTCCGTGTCCAATTTATTTACTTCCCTGTTCTTTTATTTTTTTTGTGTATGTTTTTTTTTTCTTTCAGAGAACTCCTTTGTATTTTTTTTGCAGAGAAATTGTTTTTGATTGATTTTTTGTTTTTGTCATATGTTTTTTCTTTTTATTCTCTGTATACTCTTACAAAAAAATATGACTACTATTCTAGTAGTCACATTTTTTTTCTCTGAAGGGGGGAGGAGTGTTACGACCCTGGGTTCTCCAGTGGAAACCAGAGGTCAAAATTGAGCTATTAAACTTTCTAAAGTAGTATAGTTGAGTGCAATTCGAACGGCAATTGTTTGTATCTTCCCTGCCAGACGTACGACTATTATTGTTTCTCAAAGAGCATTTAAAGACTGAGCTGGGGGTTGATTATTAAATAATAACATAGGCACCAACTTTGCTTACTAATACTTTCTAATCATTCATAGAGTAACAATACGTTGCATAGGGGAAGATCTTTAATGTGCTTAGCTGCACGATCAATTAGGCTCCTTCCGGCACCACGACATGAGGGAGGCCAGCTGGTCGCTAGGAGCTCTCTCTTCTCTGGCTGGTGTTCGTGCGGACGAGACCTACTCTGTGGCTGCACCCCTACTCTTCTCCCTTCTCCTCTTACTTATTTCCCTTACCCTAAGTTCCTGTACCCTTAAGTTAAGTATTATATGGTGTTAAGTGTGCCTACTCTGGTAGTAACGATTGGTGAGACCTGGGGGTAGTATTTGCCAGTGTTTTGGGTACCCCTAAGTGTTGTGTTTTGTATTAGGGTCCCACGTGGTTTCCCTACCCTAAGCTGCATCCAGCTTCAGTGCTTATCCAGTAGTACTTTACCCTAGCTTGTTATTAGTGTAAACCTTGTATCCTGCCTAAGTGGACCAAGGCTTTTAACGTAAGATAGTGTGGTAAAGTTATTATTATTATTGTTATTGGTGTGAGTGTATATGGGGGGGTTGTTAAGGGGTTAATAAATAAGTACATGAATTACAGAGTATCCCTTCTTCCTATGTGGGAGCGCATTGATCAACCCTTAGACTAACATATATGGTCTAGTAGCAAGTTATTACTACTGTGGATAGTTTATTTTGGGGGCCGGGCCTTTTAGATCTCCCATATTTGATACTCTTGTCTTCTAACTACCCTTACCCCTTAATAGTACCAGTACCCATAGAAGCCCACACACATATTATTTATAACAGTGTCTTTTGGTCTCTTGCCCTCTCGCAATTTCTGTTGAACCAATCCTGTTTCCTAGTTCTGCATCTCTGTTTTGGTATAAATTTTTTGTGCCTTTATCATATATTTCACAAAACTTGACATACATCTCATTCACTTCCTTGCCTAGCAACAAGTCTGTCCAATTATGCTCATTAAAAAAAATTCTAAGGTTGCCTTTGACCATGTGCTGCTTGGCGGTGGACTATATGCATTTATGATCATTAGTTTATCATCCTCATGGCAGATCTCTAGTGCTATTATGTCAACTTTTTGTGGATTGGCAGTCATTATTTCTTTCACCAGTAGGTGTGCTTTCAACAGCACAGCAACGCCACCGCCTTTCCTAATTTTTCTGTCCCTTCTCCAAATTGAGTAGCCCCTTGGGAATATGAACTCATTTAAAATAACATCTTCAAGTTTTGTCTCCGTGAGTGCAACAATGTCTGGTGTCTGCAGCTGTATTACATCACTTAACTCCAGTATCTTTGATCTTACTCCATCTATGTTGGTGTATGCAATCTTCAGGAACTTGTTCCCAATCTTCTTATTTTTCACTCCACCTCTCTCTAATGATTTTGTTGGTTTGCCTTTATGTACCACTTTACTGGTCTGCCTACCCTTAACACTTTGTAGAAAAAAGAATTGATTTCTTCTTCATTCTTACTCTGATTTATCGTTTTGCCTCGGCAAGGTTCAGTTTCAGCGTCTTTCTGTCTTCTTTTGAAAGATCTCGTCGTAACGACCACACTTTCCCATCCTCATCACTCTGTAATTTTCTAGCATTCCTTAGTACTTCTTCCATCTGTTTGGCACCATTTAGGGTGATCCTCAAAGGTCGATCTTTCCCTTTTACATATCTTCCTCTTTTCCTGTAGTCGCACACATTCTCAATGGTTGTAAGACCTTCCACGAGGCCAACAATTTTATCAACCACTTTTGCTTCTTCTACAGCTCTTTCTGACCTAGATGTTATCTCCTTTTCTTTGCAGCCAATAATTATCAGGGACTTACTCCGATCAACTGAGTTTTGCACCAACTTCGGGTTAGATGCCAATTCTTTTCTCACTTCCAGCCTAATGTTTGTTTTATCTTGGTTGCTGCAGTGTTTGACTTCCTTTACTGCTTCTTCAATTTTTTCCTTCACCTTGGCCACTTGTGCATAAGTGAGTTGCATATCTTTCTTGCACTGTTCTATTCCCTGTGTAACTTCCTCCATCTGTGCTGACAAAAGCTGTTTCTCCTGTTGAATTTCCTTACATAACCTATTGTAGTCATTTATGCTTAAATTTACTTTAACTTCTTCCAAAGCTATTTTTAAGAGTTTATTTTCTTCTTCCATGGCTTTGTAATTTGTTTCCAATTGATTCTTATCCTTGTGCTAGTCTTTCACTAAACCCTCAAGACATACAACTTTGCTGTTTAAATGGTCATTACTCTCTTTCAATTTACTAATTATTTCTACATGAGAGGTGACTATAGTGTCTAATATTACCAACTTGTTGTATAGACTGGTTATATCAATGCTGTGTATGTGTGTGTGTACTCACTTAATTGTGTGTATACTCACCTAATTGTACTCACTTAATTGTGCTTGCGGGGGTTGAGCTCTGGCTCTTTGGTCTCGCCTCTCAACCGTCAATCAACAGTTGAACAGGGTTCCTGAGCCTATTGGGCTCTATCATATCTACACTTGAAACTGTGTATGGAGTCAGCCTCCACCACATCACTTCCTAATGCATTCCATTTGTCAACCACTTTGACACTAATAAAGTTATTTCTAATATCTCTGCGGCTCATTTGGGCATTCAGTTTAACCCTGTGTCCCCTAGTGTATGTGCCCCTTGTGTTAAATAGCCTGTCTTTATCTACCCTATTGATTCCCTTGAGAATCTTGAATGTGGTGATCATGTCCCCCTAACTCTTCTGTCTTCCAACGAAGGGAGGTTTAATTCCCGTAGTCTGTCCTCGTAGCTCATACCTCTCGCAAGCGATGAGTCACAATAACGTGGCTGAAGTATGTTGACCAGACCACACACTAGAAGTTGAAGGGACGACGACGTTTCGGTCCGTCCTGGACCATTCTCAAGTCGATTGTGATGAGGAGGTAGAGACAGGCAATAAATAGGCAAGAGAGAGCTGAGGAGGAAAGTAAGGTGTAGGGGATAGTAGTAATAATGAGAACTGCAGAGGGCCTATTGGGCCATACGAGGCAGCTCCTATTATAACCACCGAATGAGAAGGAGATAGTAATAGGAATAAGAAGAGGATAGCTAGGGAGTGTAGGAGAAGACAATGAACAGAAAAAGGGGAGAAGAGAGAAAGAAAAGGAAAGAGAAAGAAAGATAAATGGAAGGGGTAAGCTTATGTTAAGTCACGTTTGTTAGAAAGATTAGAGCATTTGAGTATATACTGTGAAAGGGTAGAGTCCACAGCAACAAAGCCAGGACTCAAGTTCATGTTGGGTACATTGTGCATAAGAGACGATTCTACAAGACGGCGTCTGTGTAGAGTAGAGGCAGGAAAGATTATTTTAGAGGAAGACCAGTCAATGGGATGATTAGAAATCCCTCACATCGCAGAAGAGAGCATTGTTAGTGTCTGCAGACTTAGCACTTCTCTTGTGTTCTTTAAGTCTGTCATTCAGTGTACGGCCAGTTTCGCCAAAGTATTGGAGAGGACAAGATGAACAGGAAATAGAGTAGACACCAGCAGCATTAGAAGCAGGAGGAGCAGTGTGAACTAGAAAGCTACGAAGTGTGTTAGTTTGTCGAAAGGCGAGTTTAATGTCAAGAGGACGAAAGGTATTGGTAAAAGTTTTGAGCTCAGATATGAAGGGAAGGCATAGTACAGTGCTACTAGTGTTGGAAGCAGGTTTAGGATGAAAGAAATTTCGTTTAGCTTGAGAGTTGGCACAGTCGATGAAATGCAAAGGATAACCAAGGCGAGAGAATGATTTGTAGATAAAGGCAATTTCAGAATCAAGAAACTGAGGGTCGCTGATGCGTAGAGCGCGGAGGAAGAGAGACGAGGACACTTTTCTTAACAGAAGGAGGATGGTAGGAAAAGAAGTGAATGTACATGCCACTATGCATGGGTTTACGGTAGACGGAGAAAGAGAACCCAGACACAGAGCTGTGAACATGAACATCAAGAAAAGGAAGGAGGGAATTAGATTCCCACTCAACTTTGAAATGGATAGAAGGAGCCAGATTGTTAAGAGAGGCGAGGAAAGGCTGGAAAAGATTAAGGTCATGAGGCTATAAAGCAAAAATGTCATCAACATAGCGAAGCCAGAGAGAGGGACGAGTATCAATAGAAGGAAGAAGAACAGTTTCGAAGTATTCCATGTAGAAATTAGCAAGAACAGGGGAGAGAGGGGAACCCATAGCGACACCGAAAGTTTGAGTGTAATATTTACCGTTGAAAGAGAAAGAGTTAGAGTCAACACAGAGTCTAATGAGATCGAGGAAAACGTCAGTGGGAAGCGGGAGAGGAAGGAGGCCCTCTGACGCCTTCTGTCTAAGGAAAGAGAGAACGTCATCGAGCGGACCATTAGTAAATATAGAGTCGACATCAAGACTAAGCATCTTACAAGAGGGCTGCAGGCGCAGTCTTTCTATGAAGTCCTGAGAGTGACGAAGTTGGGCAGGGGAAAAAGTGCCAAGGTAAGGTGTCAGGGCTTTAGCGAGCCAGGAGGCAAGAGGATAGCCGACAGAGCCCCGTGAAGAAATGATAGGACGAAGAGGAACACCAAGTTTGTGAGTCTTAGGAAGACCATATAAATTAGGAAGAGAAGGGCAGATGACACGGAAACGTTTAATGAGATCAAAGTCAGGAGGGCAAAGACTAGAGAGCTGTCTTAGTTTGGGGTTAAAGGAAGTTTTGAGGCGATCCAAAGGGTTAGAAGTCAGAGGAGCATAAGTGCGAGAGTCAGAGAGCAAGACATCTACTTTTCTGAGGTAGTCCTCACGGTCAAGGACAACCACCGAATTGCCTTTGTCGGAAGGAAGGATAAGAATAGAGTTGTTAGATTTTAGGTAGGCAAGGGCAAGCTGGAAGCGACGAGGAAAGTGGTGATTTTTAGAAAACAAGCTGTCAAGAACTGGGATAAGGGCCCCTCTAAAGGCAGACAGGTCCGAAAGAGTACTAGAGTTAGAATTGACACCCCTGTCAAAGGAACTAATGAGATCAATGCCACAGCGTGGGCCAGGGGAAGTAGCAAAAGACAGACCAAGACCAAGAAGTTCTTGCTGGTGCTTAGAAAGAGAGTAGGACGGAAGGTTGGTAACACAGTCAGAGAGAGAGTATTTGGCCCAAGGACTGTTGAAGATCAGGCGTTGAAGTTTGTTGTGTAGTGTGGAGGAGTGGTGGGAAGAGGAGACGTGAGCAGTGTCAAATGCAATTGGAAAAATGATATTGCATAGATCACTGGGAAGAGAAGAGGACAGAAAGCGTTGCTGTTGACGAACAGCAAGAAAAGCCTCGTCAACTTGCAAGGAGGTGGCATGAATAAGTTCTTGAAGAAGAAGGCGGGCATGTTCAGGGAAAGGAGATCCCGAAGTGTATGTATCATACGAAGTGTAGATCATACCTCTCAGCTCGGGTACTTGTCTGGTGGCAAACCTTTGAACATTTTCCAGTTTAGACTTATGGTTGACTAGATATAGACTCCATGCTGGAGCCGCATACTCCAGGATTGGTCTGACATATGTGTTATATAATGGCCTGAAAGATTACTTACACAGGTTTCTAAAGGCCGTTCTTATGTTAGCCAACCTGGCATATGCCGCTGATGTTATCCTCTTGATATGACCTTCAGGGGACAGGTCTGACGTGATATCAACCCCTAGGTCTTTCTCTCTCTCTGACTCTTGAAGTATTTCATCTCCCAAATGATACCTTGTATCTGGTCTCCTGCTCCCTATCCCTACCTTCATTACATTACATTTGCTTGGGTTAAACTTTAACAACCATACGTTCGACCATTCCTACAGCTTGTCCAGGTCTTCTTGAAGCCTAAAGCTGTCCTCTGTCTTAATCCTTCTCATAATTTTAGCGTCGTCAGCAAACATTGAGAGGAATGAGTCTATACCCTCTGGGACATAATTTACGTGTATCAGAAACAGGATAGGTCCAGGTACAGAGCCCTGTGGGACTCCACTGGTGACTTCACGGCAATCTGAGGTGTCACCTCTCACTGTAACTCTCTGCTTCCTATTGCTTAGGTACTCCCTTATCCACTGGAACGCCCTAAAAGTTACTCCTGCCTGTTTCTCCAGCTTATGTATCAACCTTTTATGGGGTACTGTGTCAAAGGCTTTCCGACTGTCCAAAAAAATGCAGTCCGCCCATCCTTCTTTTTCTTGTTTATTCTTTGTCACCTGATCGTAGAATTCTATCAAGCCTGTAAGGCAAGATTTATCCTCCCTGAACCCATGTTGATGGGTTGTCACAAAGTCTCTTCTCTCCAGATGTGTTACTAGGTTTTTTCTCACAATCTTCTCCATCACCTTGCATGGTATACAAGTTAAGGACACTGGCCTGTAGTTCAGTGCCTCTTGTCTGTCACCCTTTTAGTATATTGGTACTACATTAGCAGTCTTCCAAATTTCTGGTAGGTCTGCTGTTTCCAGTGACCTACTATACACTAAGGAGAGTGGCAAGCAAAGTGCTCCTGCACACTCTTTCAATACCCATGGTGAGATTCCTTCCGGCCCAACAGCTTTTCTCACAACCAGCTCCAATAGGTGCTTCTTGACCTCATCTCTTGTAATTTCGAACCTATCCAAGGTCACGTGGTTTGCTTCCACCTCTCCTAGCGCCGTGATTTCTCCCTGTTCTATTGTAAAGACCTCCTGGAACCTTTTGTTGAGTTCTTCACACACCTCTTTGTCATTCTCTGTGTACCTGTCCTCACCCGTCCTAAGTTTCATCACCTGTTCCTTCATTGCTGTCTTCCTCCTGATGTGACTGTGTAGTAGCTTTGGTTCGGTCTTGGCTTTATTAGCTATATCATTTTCATACCTTTTCTCAGCTGCTCTTCTCACACTAACATACTCGTTCCGGGTTCTCTGGTATCTCTCTCTCTACTTTCTGGTGTTCTGTTATTACGGAAGTTCCTCCATACCCTTTTGTTCAGCTCCTTTGCTTTCATACATTCCCTATTAAACCACGGATTCTTCCTTTGCTTCTCGGTTTTTCCTGTCGGGCCGGGATAAACCTGCTTACAGCCTCCTGACACTTTTGGGTGACATAGTCCATCATGTCTTGTACGGACTTAGTTCTGAGTTCTGTGTCCCATTGTATATCCCTTAGAAATTTATTCATCTCCTCATAGTTTCCCTTTCGGTACGCCAGCCTTTTGTTTCCCAGTTGTTTTTTGGGGGAGATAATTCTTAATTCAACTAGGTACTCAAAGCTCAATACACTATGATCACTCATTCCCTAGGGAGCTTCCAACTTAACTTCCCTTATATCCGACTCATTTAGGGTAAATATCAGATCAAGAAAGCTGGTTCGTCCTCTTTTCTCATTCTTGTCAGTCCCTTGACGTGTTGACTTAGAAAGTTTCTTGTTGCCACATCCAGCAGCTTAGCTCTCCATGTGTGTCTGGTCCTCCATGTGAGTCTCTGTTACCCCAATCTATCTTCCCATGGTTGAAGTCTCTCATGATTAGTAGTCTGGATCCGTTCCTGCTAGCCACAGAAGCTGCTCTTTCAACCCCAGCTGCTGTGTACTCACCTAGTTGTACTCACCTAGTTGTGTCTGCAGGATCGAGCATTGACTCTTGGATCCCGCCTTTCGAGCATCGGTTGTTTACAGCAATGACTCCTGTCCCATTTCCCTATCATACCTGGTTTTAAAATTATGAATAGTATTTGCTTCCATAACCTGTTCCTGAAGTGCATTCCATTTTCCCACTACTCTCACGCTAAAAGAAAACTTCCTAACATCTCTGTGACTCATCTGAGTTTCAAGCTTCCATCCATGGCCCCTCGTTCTGTTACTATTCCGTGCGAACATTTCGTCTATGTCCACTCTTCCACTCTGTCAACCCCTCTGAGTATCTTATACGTTCCTATCATGTCCCCTCTCTCCCTTCTTCTTTCTTGTACTGTAAGGATCAGTTCCCTCAGGTGCTCCTCATACCCCATCCCTCGTAGCTCTGGGGACGAGTCTCGTTGCAAACCTCTGAACCTTTTCCAGTTTCATTATATGCTTCTTCAGATGGGGACTCCATGATGAGGCGGCATACTCTATGACTGGCCTCACGTAGGCAGTGTAAAGTACCCTAAATGCTTCCTTACTTAGGTTTCTGAATGATGTTCTAACTTTTGCCAGTGTAGAGTACGCTGCTGTCGTTATCCTATTTATATGTGCCTCAGGAGATAGATTAGGTGTTACATCCACACACAGGTCTCTTTCGCGCATCGTCACAGGTAGGCTGTTCCCCTTCATTGTGTACTGTCCCTTTGGTCTCCTATATCCTAGTCCCATTTCCATCACTTTACATTTGCTCGTGTTGAATTCCAGTAGCCATTTCTCTGACCATCTCTGCAACCTGTTCAGGTCCTCTTGGAGGATCCTGCAATCCTCATCTGTCACAACTCTTCTCATCAACTTTGCATCATCCGCAAACATCGACATGTAGGACTCTACGGCTGTAAACATGTGTGTGTGTGTGTGTGAGTGTGTGTGTGTGTGTGTGTGTGTGTGTGTGTGTGTGTGTGTGTGTGTGTGTGTGTGTGTGTGTGTGTGTGTGTGTGTGTGTGTGTGTGTGTGTGTGTGTGTTAATGACTGGGGTTGAGACATGTGTGGGAATTGTGAGTGTATGTTCACCTAGCTGTGCTTGCGGGGGGTTTGAGCTCGGCTACTTCGGCCCGCCTTTCAACTGCTAATTAACCAACTGTTACTGACTACTATATATATCCCTCCTCCCCCCCCACACACACCCACACACACACACACACACACACACACACACACACACACACACACACACACACACACACACACACACACACACACACACACACACACACACACACACACACACACACACACACACACACACACACACACACACACACAAACACACACACACACACACACACACACACACACACACACACACACACACACACACACACACACACACACACACACACACACAAACACACACACACACACACACACACACACACACACACACACACACACACACACACACACACACACACACACACACACACACACAGGAAAGGCTGCGAGAAATGCACCTTACGACACTGGAAGACAGAAGAGTAAGGGGGGACATGATCACAACCTACAAAATCCTCAGGGGAATCGACCGGGTAAACAAGGATGAACTATTCAACACTGGTGGGACGCGAACAAGGGGACACAGGTGGAAGCTGAGTACCCAAATGAGCCACAGAGACGTTAGAAAGAACTTTTTCAGTGTCAGAGTAGTTAGTAAATGGAATGCATTAGGAAGTGATGTGGTGGAGGCTAACTCCATACACAGTTTCAAATGTAGATATGATAGAGCCCAATAGGCTCAGGAATCTGTACACCAGTTGATTGACGGTTGAGAGGCGGCGGAACCAAAGAGCCAGAGCTCAACCCCCGCAAGCACAATTAGGTGAGTACAATTAGGTGAGTACACACACAAAACACACTCACACACACACACACACATGTTTACAGGCGTAGAGTCCTATATGTCGATGTTTGCGGATGATGCAAAGTTGATGAGAAGAGTTGTGATGGACTATGTCACCCAAAAATGTCAGGAGGCTGTAAGCAGGTTTGTCCCAGCCCGACAGGAAAAAACAGAGAAGCAAAGGAAGAATCCGTGGTTTAATAGGGAATGTATGAAAGCAAAGGAGCTGAACAAAAGGGCATGGAGGAACTTCCGTAATAACAGAACACCAGAAAGTAGAGAGAGATTCCAGAGAACCCGGAACGAGTATGTTAATGTGAGAAGAGCAGCTGAGAAAAGGTATGAAAATGATATAGCTAATAAAGCCAAGACCGAACCAAAGCTACTACACAGTCACATCAGGAGGAAGACAACAGTGAAGGAACAGGTGATGAAACTTAGGGTGGGCGAGGACAGGTACACAGAGAATGACAAAGAGGTGTGTGAAGAACTCAATAAAAGGTTCCAGGAGGTCTTTACAATAGAACAGGGAGAAGTCACGGTGCTAGGAGAGGTGGCAGCAAACCAGGTGACCTTGGAAAGGTTCGAAATTACAAGAGATGAGGTCAAGAAGCACCTATTGGAGCTGGATGTGAGAAAAGCTGTTGGGCCGGATGGAATCTCACCACGGGTATTGAAAGAGTGTGCAGGAGCACTTAGCTTGCCACTCTCTATAGTGTATAGTAGGTCACTGGAAACGGGAGACCTACCAGAAGTATGGAAGACTGCTAATGTAGTACCAATATTTAAAAAGGGTGACAGACAAGAGGCACTGAACTACAGGCCAGTGTCCTTAACTTGTATACCATGCAAGGTGATGGAGAAGATTGTGAGAAAAAACCTAGTAACACATCTGGAGAGAAGAGACTTCGTGACAACCCATCAACATGGGTTCAGGGAGGGTAAATCTTGCCTTACAGGCTTGATCAGGTGACAAAGATTAAGCAAGAAAGAGAAGGAAGGGCGAACTGCATTTTTTTGGACTGTCGGAAAGCCTTTGACACAGTACCCCATAAAAGGTTGATGCATAAGCTGGAGAAACAAGCAGGAGTAACTGGTAGGGCGCTCCAGTGGATAAGGGAGTACCTAAGCAATAGGAAGCAGAGAGTTATAGTGAGGGGTGAGACCTCAGAATGGCGGGAAGTCACCAGTGGAGTCCCACAGGGCTCTGTGCTTGGACCTATCCTGTTTCTGATATACGTAAATGATCTCCCAGAGGGTATAGACTCATTCCTCTCAATGTTTGCTGACGACGCCAAAATTATGAGAAGGATTAAGACAGAGGAGGACAGCTTGAGGCTTCAAGAAGACCTGGACAAGCTGCAGGAATGGTCGAACAAATGGATGTTAGAGTTTAACCCAAGCAAATGTAATTTAATGAAGATAGGAGTAGGAAGCAGGAGACCAGATACAGGGTATCACTTGGGAGATGAAATACTTCAAGAGTCAGAGAGAGAGAAAGACCTTGGGGTTGATATCACGCCAGACCTGTCCCCTGAAGCTCATATCAAGAGGATAACATCAGCAGCATATGCCAGGTTGGCTAACATAAGAACGGCCTTTAGAAACTTGTGTAAGGAATCTTTCAGAACATTATATACCACATATGTCAGACCAATCCTGGAGTATGCGGCTCCAGCATGGAGTCCATATCTAGTCAAGCATAAGACTAAACTGGAAAAGGTTCAAAGGTTTGCCACCAGACTAGTACCCGAGCTGAGAGTTATGAGCTACGAGGAGAGACTACGGGAATTGAGCCTCACTTCGTTGGAAGACAGAAGAGTTAGGGGGGACATGATCACCACATTCAAGATTCTCAAGAGAATCGACAGGGTTGATAAAGATAGGCTATTTAACACAAGGGTCTCACGCACTAGGGGACACAGGTGGAAACTGAGTGCCCAAATGAGCCACAGAGATATTAGAAAGAACTTTTTTAGTGTCAGAGTGGTTGACAAATGGAATGCATTAGGAAGCAATGTGGTGGAGGCTGACTCCATACACAGTTTCAAGTGTAGATATGATAGAGCCCAATAGGCTCTGGAACCTGTACACCTGTTGATTGACGGTTGAGAGGCGGGACCAAAGAGCCAGAGCTCAACCCCCGCAAGCACAACTAGGTGAGTACACACACACACACACACACACACACACACACACACACACACACACACACACACACACACACACACACACACACACACACACACACACACACACACATTCACACACACACACACACACACACACACACACACACACACACACACACACACACACACACACACACACACACACACACACACACACACACACACATAATAAGAGGCTGGTACATAAGCTGGAGAGACAGGCAGGTGTAGCTGGTAAGGTGCTCCAGTGGATAAGGGAGTATCTAAGCAATAGGAAGCAGAGAGTTACGGTGAGGGGTGAGACCTCCGATTGGCGTGAAGTCACCAGTGGAGTCCCACAGGGCTCTGTACTCGGTCCTATCTTGTTTCTGATATATGTAAATGATCTCCCGGAGGGTATCGATTCATTTCTCTCAATGTTTGCGGACGATGCTAAAATTATGAGAAGGATTAAAACAGAAGAGGACTGTTTGAGGCTTCAAGAAGACCTAGACAAGCTGAAGGAATGGTCGAACAAATGGTTGTTAGAGTTTAACCCAACCAAATGTAATGTAATGAAGATAGGTGTAGGGAGCAGGAGGCCAGATACAAGGTATCATCTGGGAGAGGAAATTCTTCAGGAGTCGGAGAAGGAAAAAGACTTGGGGGTTGATATCACGCCAGACCTGTCTCCTGCAGCACATATCAAGCGGATAACATCAGCGGCATATGCCAGGCTGGCCAACATACGAACGGCATTCAGAAACTTGTGTAAAGAATCATTCAGAACTTTGTATACCACATATGTCAGGCCAATCCTGGAGTATGCAGCCCCAGCATGGAGTCCATATCTAGTCAAGGATAAGACTAAACTGGAAAAGGTTCAAAGGTTTGCCACCAGACTAGTACCCGAGCTGAGAGGTATGAGCTACGAGGAGAGACTACGGGAATTAAACCTCACTTCGCTGGAAGACAGAAGAGTTAGGGGGGACATGATCACCACATTCAAGATTCTGAAGGGGATTGATAGGGTAGATAAAGACAGTCTATTTAACACAAGGGGAACACGCACAAGGGGACACAGGTGGAAACTGAGTGCCCAAATGAGCCACAGAGATATTAGAAAGAACTTTTTTAGTGTCAGAGTGGTTGACAAATGGAATGCATTAGGAAGTGATGTGGTGGAGGCTGACTCCATACACAGTTTCAAGTGTAGATATGACAGAGCCCGATAGGCTCATGAATCTGTACACCTGTTGATTGACGGTTGAGAGGCGGGACCAAAGAGCCAGAGCTCAACCCCCGCAAACACAACTAGGTGAGTAAAACTAGGTGAGTACATACACAAACACACACACACACACACACACACACACACACACACACACACACACACACACACACACACACACACACACACACACACACACACACACACACACACACACACACACACACACACACACACACACACTCACACACACACACACACGAACCGCTTGGTGGCCGTAGTCTAAAGTTCGATTCCCGGCCGAGACGGAAACAAATGGGCAGGGTTTCTTTCACCTTACGGTTCTTACAGCAGTAAACAGTTCCTGAGGAGGGGGGGGGGGGGGGGTAGACAGCTCTGGTCAGTACATTTGAGAACCGACAGTTAGGAAGGCGGAGTCCAAACGCTAACAGCTCAATCCTGCAAGCACAAATATTCTAACACACTCACCCCTTCACTCACCCTCCCCTTCACTCACCCTCCCCTTCACTCACCCTCCCCTTCACTCACCCTCCCCTTCACTCACCTTCCCCTTCACTCACCCTCCCCTTCACTCACCCTCCCCTTCACTCACCCTCCCCTTCACTCACCTTCCCCTTCACTCACCCTCCCCTTCACTCACCTTCCCCTTCACTCACCCTCCCCTTCACTCACCCTCCCCTTCACTCACCCTCCCCTTCACTCACCCTCTCCTTCACTCACCCTCCCCTTCACTCACCCTCCCCTTCACTCACCCTCCCCTTCACTCACCCTCCCCTTCACTCACCTTCCCCTTCACTCACCCTCCCCTTCACTCACCCTCCCCTTCACTCACCCTCCCCTTCACTCACCTTCCCCTTCACTCACCTTCCCCTTCACTCACCCCTCCCCTCCACCCAACACACACACGTGGGAACAGAGTTACTGCCTTAAATTATGATTAAAAAGACGAGGCTAGAAGCAGAGTTCATCATATACCTTACCACAGAATTTTTCAAAGACAGAGGCAGTGGAATTATGTACTGAGTGCACTCCTCGCAGAGTGCACTCCTGCCATTGACTGCACATAGTGGTAACATCCAGAAAATAGTCAGTGATATTGAAATTAATGTTTTATAACTACTAAAGAAAACATATTAAAAACTGACATTTCTTTGGAATACCATCACATGTTGGCAATCTAGAAGCATGATATTGTTGGCATTCTTGCAAAGATTGCTTTTAGTAGACAGTAGTAGAAATTAATATGCATGTTTCATTAGCAGTGACCAAGAGAATACTTAAACAAAGGTCGGATGAAAATCTTACTGACCTAACAAATTCACAAAGACCTGAAGGCTGTAGCATTAAACATTATCATGAATACCGCGAGGTGACATTTATAAATGAAACTAAGAGAGCAGGACCTGGGCCATGTGATGTTAAAATCGCGAGAATAAGCTTGAGATAAAGACGTATCTGGCAGCGTTCTCAAAACTCAAATGTCGAATACACCCATGTGTCAACTTTGTGAAAGTGTCGAATACACCATGTGTCAACTTTGTGAAAATGTCGAATACACCATGTGTCAACTTTGTGAAAATGTCGAATACACCATATGTCAACTTCGTGAGAGTGTGGAATACACCATGTCTCAACTTTATGAAAGTGTCGAATACACCATGTGTCAACTTTGTGAAAGTGTCGAATACACCCGTTTATCAACTTTGTGAGAGTGTCAAATACACCATGTGTCAACTTTGTGTAAGTGTCGAATACACCATGTGTCAACTTTGGAGAAAGGAAACATGCATTTCCTTGACACTTATTATTGTAGAATGTCCCACACTGACTGACTTTCGCACCCCTGGGTTAAGTTAGGCTGAACGGTAAATACTACCTGAGTACTGGAACACTTGATGATATACTGGACTTCTACCCAAGATTGACTATGTAATGCATCAGTTATGTAATATATGTGATGTAACTATAAATTGAGCGTGTAAAGAATCTTAATCGCTTTCTGTAAATTAGTGCTTAATAACACACTAGTTTCTATAGCAATTAACTTACCCTGTCAAAATAGAAGAGAGACAAATATGTATATATATATATATATATATATATATATATATATATATATATATATATATATATATATATATTATATATATATATATATATATATATATATATATATATATATATATATATATATATATATATATTGTGACGGGAAAGTGTTGGAGTGTTGATGTTCGGCAGTCCTTCAATGGCAGGTGTCAAAGCCTGGTCACACTTTAAACAAAAATATAGACTGCTTGCCTGTTGTCTGTGGTAAGTTAGAGGTAGGAACACGTAAAACACAAAATATGAACAATGAAACTTTAATATATTTACTTTAAACATAAATGTAAAGAAAGACAAATCTCGGGAAGTTAAATTACAGTTAAATAAAAAAGAAAAATTCAAAGACAATTTGAAATACAAAGTACAATGTTAAAATGGTGCTGAGAATATTGGCTATAGCTGAAACCTCCCTTCGTATACGAGCTAATGAACGAGTATGCCAGAGAGAGATGTTAACCGTAAGAGCACAAGGAATATTCTGAAGTGGATAGCTGGTCAGGCTCAGACGTCAACTCGTGTAGAGGGCACTGAGGTGCTGGGTGCAGGTGCGCGGCTGGCAAGTCACCAATCAGAAGCAGGCAAGCTGGTGAAAGGTAGTTAGCTGGTTTGATGACGAGCCAGCGTGGAGGGTGTGTGGAGTAGGGGGATCTTGAATACGTTTTGCCTCCTGGTCAAAACGTTTTGTGCTACTGGTGACGTATCTTGAATGTAGCATCTTATACTTGTGTCTTTGGCATAACTTAAAGTAGGGAAGAGCAGGCTCAATCTCTCTTGAAAGAGATTATCGTCACAATATATATATATATATATATTGTGACGGTAAAGCGTTGGTGTTCGGTTGTTTCAAAAGCTGGGAGCAGGGCCTCGTCACCAAACAAAAAAAAAGAGAGAAGTTTGTCCTTTCGTCTGTGGTAAGGTAATGGGAAGACAAACAAAACACAAAGTATATAAACAATGAAATTTTAATTACTCTAGAAAACAAGACATGAATAAAGACAATCTCATAAAATTCAAAACAGGTCAACAAACAAAACAACATGAATAATTACTGGCAATGAAAAGTTACTCTAAGACAAGAATGCAAGTTAAAATAAATCAAATAAGTGAGGTGCAGGAATACTGGCGTCTTGCTGCCACCTCCCTTAGTACACGACAGCCAAGGCTTATTCTACTAGCGAGAGATGTCAACTCCAAGGAGCACAGAGATATTCTGAGGAGTACGGCGTGCTGCTGGCCCAGACATCGACTCTTGGTGGTCGCGTGAGTGCAGGTGCGGCGAGACACCAGCCAATCAGCAACAGGCAGGTGGAGAATGAGCAGTTTGCTGGCTACGGCGGGCTGTAGCCAGTGTGTCGGGGTGTGCATGGTAGGATTTGCTTCCTGGGCAAAACGTTTGGCGATACTGGTGGACGTATCTGCAATATAGTAAAGACGTAAATATGTACGGAAGAGCAGGCTCAATCTCTCTTGAAAGAGATTATCGTCACAATATATATATATATATATATATATATATATATATATGTCGTACCTAGTAGCCAGAACGTCGTACTCGGCCTGCTATGCAAGGCCCTATTTGCCTAATAAGCCAAGTTTTCCTCAATTAATATATTTTCTCTATTTTTTTTCTTATGAAATGATAAAGCTACCCATTTCATAATGTATGAGGTCAATTTTTTTTTATTGGAGTTAAAATTAACGTAGATATATGACCGAAACTAACCAACCCTACCTTACCTAACATAACCTATCTTTATAGGTTAGGTTAAGCTAGGTAGCCGAAAAAGTTAGGTTAGGTAGGTTAGGTAGTCGAACAAAAATTAATTCATGAAAACTTGGCTTATTAGGCAAATCGGGCCTTGCATAGTAGGCTGAGAAGTGCGTTCTGGCTACTAGGTACGACATATATATATATATATATATATATATATATATATATATATATATATATATATATATATATATATATATATATATATATATATATATATATATATATTTATATATATATATGTCGTACCTAGTAGCCAGAACTCACTTCTCAGCCTACTATGCAAGGCCCGATTTGCCTAATAAGCCAAGTTTTCATGAATTAATGTTTTTTCGACTACCTAACCTACCTAACCTAACCTAACCTAACCTAACTTTTTCGGCTACTTAACCTAACCTAACCTATAAAGATAGGTTTGGATAGGTTATATAGGGTTGGTTAGGTTTGGTCATATATCTACGTTAAATTTAACCCAAATAAAAAAAAAATTGACCTCATAGATTATGAAATGGGTAGCTTTATCTTTTCATAAGAAAAAAATTTGAGAAAATATATTAATTCAGGAAAACTTGGCTTATTAGGCAAATCGGGCCTTGCATAGTAGGCTGAGAAGTGCATTCTGGCTACTAGGTACGACTTATATATATATATATATATATATATATATATATATATATATATATATATATATATATATATATATATATATATATATATATATATATGTTGTACCTAGTAGCCAGAATGTTTTATTCGGCCTACTATTCAAGGCCCGATTTGCCTATTAAGCCAAGTTTTCCTGAATTTATATATATTTTTCATTTTTTTCTTATGAAATGACAAATCTGTCAATTTCATTATTTATAAGTTAATTTTTTGAAATTTGAGTTAAAACTAACGTAGATAGTTAAATCTAACTACCAAACCTAACCAACCCTACCTAACCTATCTAAACCTAATCTAAACTAACACAACTAAGTCAATAATTTATGTTCCTAATATAATATAATCATAATAATTCAAATAAACTAATTGGAAACAATTTATTGAAAATAAAGAAAATCACTCGGCTTATTAGGCAAATCATTCCTTGCATAGTAGGCCAAGAAGTGCGTTCTGGCTACTAGGTACGACATATATATATATATATATATATATATATATATATATATATATATATATATATATATATATATATATATATATATATATATATATATATATGTCGTACCTAATAGCCAGAACGCACTTCTCGGCCTACTATGCAAGGCCTGATTTGCCTAATAAGCCAAGTTTTCCTGAATTAATATATTTTCTCTAATTTTTTTCTTATGAAATAATAAAGCTACCCATTTCATTATGTATGAGGTCAATTTTTTTGATTGGAGTTAAAATTAACGTAGATATATGACCGAACCTAACCAACCCTACCTAACCTAACCTAACCTATCTTTATAGGTTAGGTTAGGTTAGGTAGCCGAAAAAGTTAGGTTAGGTTAGGTTAGGTAGGTTAGGTTGTCGAAAAACAATTAATTCATGAAAACTTGGCTTATTAGGCAAATTGGGCATTGCATAGTAGGCAGAGAAGTGCGTTCTGGCTACTAGGTACGACATATATATATATATATATATATATATATATATATATATATATATATATATATATATATATATATATATATATATATATATATATATATATATATATATATATATGTCGTACCTAATAGCCAGAACGCACTTCTCAGCCTACTATGCAAGGCCCGATTTGCCTAATAAGCCAAGTTTTCATGAATTAATGTTTTTTCGTGTACCTAACCTACCTAACCTAACCTAACCTAGCTTTTTTTGGCTACCTAACCTAACCTTACCTATAAATATAGGTTAGGTTAGGTTAGGTAGGGTTGGTTAGGTTCGGTCATATATCTACGTTAATTTTAACTACAATAAAAAAAATTGACCTCATACATAGAGAAAAGGGCAGCTTTATCATTTCATAAGAAAAAAATTATAGTAAATATATTAATTCAGGAAAACTTGGCTTATTAGGCAAATCGGGCCTTGAATAGTAGGCTGAGAAGTGAGTTCTGGCTACTAGGTACGACATATATATATATATATATATATATATATATATATATATATATATATATATATATATATATATATATATATATATATATATATATGTCGTACCTAGTAGCCAGAACGCACTTTTCAGTCTAATATGCAAGACCAAATTTGCCTAATAAGCCAAGTTTTCCTCAATTAATATATTTTCTCTAATTTTTTTCTTCTGAAATGATAAAGCTACCCATTTCATTATGTATGATGTCAATTTTTTTTTATTGGAGTTAAAATTAACGTAGATATATGACCGAACCTAACCAACCCTACCTAACCTAACCTAACCTATCTTTATAGGTTAGGTTAGGTTAGGTAGCCGAAAAAGTTAGGTTAGGTTAGGTTAGGTAGGTTAGGTAGTCGAAAAACAATTAATTCATGAAAACTTGGCTTACTAGGCAAATTTGGCCTTGCATAGTAGGCTGAGAAGTGAGTTCTGGCTACTAGGTACGACATATATATATATATATATATATATATATATATATATATATATATATATATATATATATATATATATATATATATATATATATATATATATATCGTACCTAGTAACCAGAACTCACTTTTTGGCCTACTATGCAAGGTCCGATTTGCCTAATAAGCCAAGTTTTCCTGAATTAATAAATTTTTTCTATTTTCTTTCTTATGAAATGATAAAGCTACCCATTTCATTATGTATGAGGTCAATTTTTTTTTATTGGAGTTAAAATTAACGTAGATATATGACCGAACCTAACCAACCCTACCTAACCAAACCTAACCTATCCTTATAGGTTAGGTTTGGTTAGGTAGCCGAAAAAGTTAGGTTAGGTTAGGTTAGGTAGGTTAGGTAGTCGAAAAACAATTAATTCATGAAAACTTGGCTTATTAGGCAAAACAGGCCTTGAATAGTAGGCTGAGAAGTGCGTTCTGGCTACTAGGTACGACATATATATATGTCGTACCTAGTAGCCAGAACGCACTTCTCAGCCTACTATGCAAGGCCCGATTTGCCTAATAAGCCAAGTTTTCCTGAAATAATATATTTTCCCTAATTTTTTTCTTATGAAAGGATAAAGCTACCCATTTCATTATATATGAGATCAATTTTTTTTATTGGAGTTAAAATTAACGTAGATATATGACCAAACCTAACCAACCCTCCCTAACCTAACCTATCTTTATAGGTTAGGTTAGGTTAGGTAGCAGAAAAAGTTAGGTTAGGTTAGGTTAGGTAGGTTAGGTAGTCGAAAAACAATTAATTCATGAAAATTTGGCTTATTAGGTAAATCGGGCCATGCATAGTAGGCTGAGAAGTGTGTTCTGGCTACTAGGTACGACATATATATATATATATATATATATATATATATATATATATATATATATATATATATATATATATATATATATATATATATATACATATATATATATTGGTGTATACTGGCAGCAGGTTTTCTTTCAAACATGTTTCATCGGATATGACAGCATATTCTGTATTTATTATTTTCTGGTTTAGGGCTTCTATCCCTCTAACTATTTTCTTAGCATTAGGGCTTAATTGAAATAGGAGTTCTCCAAAACTCATTTTCGTACTTTTAAGGTGAAGAAAAGAAGTGATTTACTATAGAGTGTATTCCACTTATTTATATAATTTGCACAACGTTTCGAACCTCCATGGTTCATTCTCAAGTGAACAGATCTTACAATACTAGTTGATTTTATACCCGCACTGGGTCAGGTGATAATACAATAAAGGTGAAAACATGGGGGTATACATAAGGGATAAATGTGAGGTGAAACATAGAGGCTGCAGAAGGCTTATTGGCCCATACGAGGCAGCTCCTATCTAAACACAAAGATTAATCCAGTGTAATTGGCCTATTATGTTGGACATTGTCTTCAGTGTTGGTATCGATATGTTCTTGTCTTGTCCTTACTCTCATGGTGGGTAGAGTATAGAGTACATAGAGTGTAGAGTACACTCTATAGTAAATCACTTCTTTTCTTCACCTTAAAAGTACGAAAATGAGTTTTGGAGAACTCCTATTTCAATTAAGCCCTGATGCTAAGAAAATAGTTAGAGGGATAGAAGCCCTAAACCAGAAAATAATAAATACAGAATATGCGGTCATATTCAATGAAACATATATATATACATATATATATATATATATATATATATATATATATATATATAAATATATATATATATATATATATATATATATATATATATATTTATATATATATATATATATATATATATATATATATATATATATATATATATATATATATATATATATATATATATAAATATATATATAAGGGGAAGGAAAACCCTGATTTTAAACCTCCGCTGCCTTGCGGCTATACCCTTTTTTTGGAAAGGCTTCAGGAGTCAACCTCGAGGAAAAATCCGGAGTTGGAGCCCCTAAGGCAGTTCGTTGTTGACGTCGACCTCATTCTGGCAGCTCCTGCGACGTTGCTGGAACCATGCGTATTGGCATTTGCCTTTCTATTGGATAATTTCAGCAACGTGGAGAGTGGGGACCTGCTGCATGGGTAACAGCTTCTCCTCCATATCTACCTACCCAGGCTTTGCGCCCTGGAGAGGACACTCCAGCTTCGCCTCACAGCGTCGAACCAACACGGGAATCGACAGTCTACCGGTTTTAAGTCTTCTGCTCGATTGGCGAAGAGTGTGACGCCAAGGGTTGCTTCGGACGTTGGGAGCGGTCATCGCGCCCCACTGGGCAGCTACCGCCCGCCTCAAGCTGGGCAAACCCAAGCCAATAAGGTGCTGCCTCGTCACGGTCCGTTAACCTCACTGGGTGCGTGGGGTTTAGGGTGAAAACCGACAAGCGGCCCGACAACTTTGCACCAAGCAATACCAAGCCAAAGAAGAAAATATCAACTGCCCTAAAGCGTCAGGACACTAACACCAGGTTTCTCTGACGACCTGCAAGAAATCAATGATGCCCGAAAATCAGCAATCATCGATAGGGAGCTGAGCAAGCTGCAGATGGATATTGTTGCTCTCCAAGAGACCAGGCTCCCAGGATCAGGATCTGTGAGAGAGAGGACCTTCTCTTTCTTCTGGCAAGGAAAACCTCCAGATGAGACCAGAGAACATGGTGTGGGATTTGCCGTCAGGAATGCACTGTTGGGACACATTATGCCACCGATGGGGGAAACCGAACGAATTCTGTCTCTGCAACTGTACTCCTAAACAGGACCAGTCAATGTAATTAGTGCATATGCACCAACCCTGACTTCTCCAGCAGAGGCAAAGGAAAAATTCTACGATGACCTCAACAGAGTCATAGCGAGAATCCCTGTAAAGGAGCCACTGTTCATCCTCGGCGACTTCAACGCAAGAGTGGGTGCCGAGCACAACATTTGGCCCACTTGCCTGGGTCAATTCGGCATAGGAAGGATGAATGAGAACGGGCAACGTCTGCTAGAACTCTGCTGCCTTCATGGTCTTTGTGTCACCAATATGTTCTTCGGCACAAAGCCTCAAGACCGAGTATCTTGGAGACACCCCAGATCCAAGCACTGGCACCAGCTTGACCTGATTCTTACCAGGCGTGCAAGTCTACCCAGCGTCAAGATTACGCGTAGCTACCAGAGTGCTGTCTGTGACACCGACCACTCCCTGGTATGTAGCAGGGTCAGGATGCAACCAAAGAAGATTCATCACTCGAAAAAGGCGGGCAGACCTCGCATCGACACCACCAAGACCCGCAACCAGGACAAGGTGGAAGAATTTGCACGCGTGCTCGAGGAAGCTCTCCCTGGCCCAGCTGGGGTCACTGCCTGTAAAAGATGGGAGCACTTCAGAGACGCTGTGTTCAACGCTGCCATTTCCACCTTTGGCAAGAAGACCAGCAGGTCGGCAGACTGGTTCGAGGCTCACTCGGAAGAGATGACACCTGTAATCGAAGAGAAGAGAAACGCCTTGGCAGCCTACAAAGCCTGCCTAAGTCAGCGCAACTTACAGATCCTTCGGGCCGTCCGCTGCAAAGTGCAGCAGAACGCCAGGCGATGTGCCAACAACTATTGGCTCCAGCTCTGCTCCCAGATACAGACTGCAGCGGATACAGGCAATGTAAGGGGAATGTATG
Organism: Procambarus clarkii; assembly: GCF_040958095.1. Lineage (NCBI taxonomy): Eukaryota > Metazoa > Arthropoda > Malacostraca > Decapoda > Cambaridae > Procambarus > Procambarus clarkii. Next base: position 37,603,267 of record NC_091156.1, on the reverse strand, counting down.
ACGGCATCAAGCAGGCCCTCGGCCCAATCCAGAGGAAGACCGCTCCTCTGAAATCTGCCACTGGCATGGTGATTCAGGACCAGACACTGCAGCTGAAGCGCTGGGTCGAGCACTACTCTGAGCTATACGCCTGGGACAATGTGGTCACCGAAGATGCCCTGAGCGCCATTGAGTGTCTGCCTGTGTTAATGGAGCTCGACAGCGAACCGACCCTGGAAGAACTCAGCGATGCCCTAGACTCCCTTGCTTCTGGTAAAGCTCCTGGCAAAGATGGCATTCCTGCTGAGACCTTGAAGTGCTGCAGAGGTTGCCTGCTCATGGAGCTGCATGAAATTCTCTGCCTCTGCTGGGAAGAAGGAGATGTGCCACAGGACATGAGGAATGCCAACATCGTCACACTGTATAAGAATAAAGGTGACAGGGGCGACTGCAACAACTACCGTGGAATCTCCCTCCTCAGTATTGTCGGAAAGCTGTTTGCTCGAGTCGCATTGAAGAGGCTCCAAGTACTTGCAGAGAGAGTCTATCCTGAATCACAATGCGGATTCAGAGCTGGCAGGTCCACCATCGACATGGTCTTTTCCCTCAGACAACTGCAGGAGAAATGCAGGGAACAGAAGCAGCCACTCTTTGTAGCCTTCATAGATCTGACGAAGGCCTTCGACCTCGTCAGCAGGGATGGCCTGTTCAAGATCCTCCCCAAGATCGGATGCCCACCCAGGCTCCTCAGCATCATCAGATCTTTCCACGAGAACATGAGGGGCACCGTGGTCTTTGATGGCCTAACATCAGACGCCTTTGACATCCGAAGTGGAGTAAAGCAGGGCTGCGTACTGGCTCCAACCCTATTCGGGATTTTCTTCGCAGTTATGCTGCGACACGCCTTCGGATCTGTTACGGAAGGCATTTTCCTCCGGACCAGGTCGGATGGAAAGCTCTTTAACCTGGCCAGGCTGAGAGCCAAGACAAAGGTTCGGCTGAGGTGTCTGCGCGACTTCCTCTTTGCCGACGACGCAGCAATCACTGCCCACTCAGCTGAAGACCTCCAACGGCTCATAACCCGCTTCATCGAGGCCTCTCAGGCTTTCAGACTCACCATCAGTCTGAAGAAAACACAAGTCATGGGACAAGGAGTGGACTCCCCACCTGACATCGGCATCTCTGATTCCAAACTGGAAGTCGTTCACGACTTCGTGTACCTGGGCTCCACAATCTCTGACTCCCTCTCTCTTGATACGGAGCTAAACAAACGCATCGGTAAGGCATCTACTGCCATGTCCAAACTGACAAAGAGAGTGTGGGCCAACAATAGGCTTACTGAGTATACTAAGATTCAGGTTTACAGATCCTGTGTCCTGAGCACTCTCCTTTATGGCAGTGAGTCTTGGACACTCCGCGCCCGTCAGGAAAGACAGCTGAATGCCTACCACATGCACTGCCTTAGACACATCTTGGACATCACCTGGCAGGACAAGGTGACAAACAACAACGTCTTGGGGAGAGCAAGAATCACCAGCATGTACACAATGCTGAATCAGAGACGAATGCGCTGGCTCGGGCACGTTGTGCGAATGGGCGACGGCAGGATCCCCAAGAATCTCATGTACGGAGAGCTGAGGCAGGGAAAGCGTCCAGCAGGCAAGCCCCAGCTACGGTACAAAGACGTATGCAAAAGGGACCTGAAAGCCATGGACGTCGATCTTGCTATATGGGAGACACTGGCTGCAGACCGTTCAGCTTGGAGGCAGTCTGTTCAATGAAGTCTCTCCAAGTTCGAGGAGTCACTTGCCAAGGAATCGGAGGCAAAGAGACAGAGAAGGAAAGCCAGTAGCCAGGAAGACAGACCAAAATCGGACTTCGTTTGTGCTCGGTGTGGGATGGACTGCCACTCTCGGATTGGCCTCATCAGTCACACCAGACGCTGCACCAGGATTGACAACCAGAGCTCAACTCCATAGTCTCCCGAGACTGAAGGATGCCTACTATAATATATATATAAATATATTATAATTCTAACACGAATTTTCTCTATCTTTCTTACGTTTCTTTTCACTGTTGATGGTAATTCAAAGATCAATTCTCCAAAATTCTTTTTTATTTCTAGTCTGACGCGACACTTGAACGCGTTTCGTAAAACTTATTACATTTTCAAAGACTTTAGTTTACAAACACACAACTGAAACTGAATAAAGCTTACACATCTTTGAGTTTATATCTACATTTGGGTGAGGTGGATGAGGTGAAAACAAACTTTCAACAATAGGTATTGAATGGGTATTAAATTCAAACACAAGACAGAACATGAAACAATGGGTATTGAATGGAAGTAATTGTAGAAAGCCTATTGGTCCATATTTCTTGATGCTTCTATATTGGAGCGGAGTCTTGATGTGGGTAGAATATAGTTGTGCATTAATTATCTGTTGATTGCTGGTGTTGACTTTTTAATGTGCAGTGCCTCGCAGACGTCAAGCCGCCTGCTATCGCTGTATCTATCGATGATTTCTGTGTTGTTTGCTAAGATTTCTCTGGTGATGGTTTGTTTGTGGGAAGAGATTATATGTTCCTTAATGGAGCCCTGTTGCTTATGCATCGTTAAACGCCTGGAAAGAGATGTTGTTGTCTTGCCTATATACTGGGTTTTTTGAGGCTTACAGTCCCCAAGAGGGCATTTGAAGGCATAGACGACGTTGGTATCTTTTAAAGCGTTCTGCTTTGTGTCTGGAGAGTTTCTCATGAGTAGGCTGGCGGTTTTTCTGGTTTTATAGTAAATCATCAGTTGTATCTTCTGATTTTTGTCTGTAGGGATAACGTTTCCACTGACAATATCTTTCAGGACCCTTTCCTCCGTTTTATGAGCTGTGGAAAAGAAGTTCCTGTAAAATAGTCTAATAGGGGGTATAGGTGTTGTGTTAGTTGTCTCTTCAGAGGTTGCATGGCGTTTCACTTTCCTTCTTATGATGTCTTCCACGAAACCATTGGAGAAGCCGTTGTTGACTAGGACCTTCCTTACTCTACAGAGTTCTTCGTCGACTTGCTTCCATTCTGAGCTGTGGCTGAGGGCATGGTCGACATAACCGTTAACAACACTCCTCTTGTACCTGTCCGGGCAGTCACTGTTGGCATTCAGGAACATTCTTATGTTTGTTTCCTTATTGTAGACTGCAGTGTGGAAAACTTCGCTCCTTTCCATGACTGTTACATCTAGTAAGGGCAGCTTCCAATCCTTCTCCATCTCGTAAGTGAAACACAACACAGAATTCTGCTCAAATGCCTGCTTCAGCTCCTGCAGATGTCTAACATCAGGTACCTATGTAAAAATGTCGTCAACATACCTGCAGTATATGGCCGGTTTCAAGTTCATGTCGACCAAGACTTTTTGCTCGATGGTACCCATGTAGAAGTTTGCAAACAGGACACCTAGGGGAGAACCCATGGCGACCCCATCTACTTGCTTATACATGTGTCCATCCGGGCTCAAGAAGGGTGCCTCTTTAGTACAAGCTTGGAGTAGTTTCCTTAGACTGTTTTCTGGTATGTCAAGAGGAGTACAGGCCGGATTACGGTACACTTTGTCGGCTATCATCCCGATTGCTTCATCCACAGGTACGTTGGTAAACAGAGATTCTACGTCCAACGAGGCTCTTATCCCTGTGGCCCGTGTTCCCCGCAGCAAGTCAACAAATTCCTTTGGAGACTTCAGGCTGAAGGCGCAAGGGACATAAGGAGTCAGCAAGCCGTTGAGTCGTTTCGCCAGTCTGTACGTGGGTGTGGGTATCTGGCTGATGATTGGCCGAACTGGGTTTCCAGGCTTGTGTGTTTTGACATTTCCATACACATATCCAGGTTTATATTCCCCAATAATCTTTGGCAGGTGGAGTCCAGATTTCTTGGCGTTCACAGTTTCGATCAATTTGTTGACCTTTGCTTTCAGTTCGGCTGTAGTGTCCTTTGTTACCATTTGGAATTTAGTTTGGTCAGAGAGTATGAGGTTCATCAATCAACACCAGCAATCAACAGCCAATTAATGCACAACTATATTCTACCCATTTCAAGACTCCGCTCCAATATAGAAGCATCAAGAAATATGGACCAATAGGCTTTCTACAATTACTTCCATTCAATACCCATTGTTTCGTGTTCTGTCTTGTGTTTGAATTTAATACCCATTCAATACCCATTGTTGAAAGTTTGTTTTCACCTCATCCACCTCACCCAAATGTAGATATAAACTCAAAGATGTGTAAGCTCTATTCAGTTTCAGTTGTGTGTTTGTAAACTAAAGTCTTTGAAAATGTAATAAGTTTTACGAAACGCGCTCAAGTGTCGCGTCAGGCTAGAAATAAAAATGAATTTTGGAGAATTGATCTTTCAATTACCATCAACAGTGAAAAGAAACGTAAGAAAGATAGAGAAAATTCGTGTTAGAATTATTAATCTTACTTTTTCGGTCATATTTAATAATATATGTCTACAGGAAAGACTGCTACCAAAATATACTAATATATATATATATATATATATATATATATATATACATATATATATATATATATATATATATATATATATATATATATATATATATATATATATATATATATATATATATATATATATATATATATATATATATATATATATATTTTTTTTTTTTTTGACAGCAAAGGTCAACGAACTGATCGAAACTGTGAACGCCAAGAAATCCGGACTTCACCTGCCAAAGATCATTGGGGAATATAAACCTGGATATGCGTATGGAAATGTCAAGACACACAAGCCTGGAAACCCACTTCTGCCAATCATTAGCCAGATACCCACACCCACGTACAGACTGGCGAAGCGACTCAACGGCCTGCTGACTCCTTATGTTCCTTGCGCCTTCACCCTGAAGTCTCCAAAGGAATTTGTTGACTTACTGCGGGGCACACGGGCCACAGGGATAAGAGCCTCGTTGGACGTAGAATCTCTGTTTACCAACGTACCTGTGGACGAGACAATCGGGATGATAGCCGACAGAGTGTATCGTGGTCCAGCCTGTACTCCTCTTGACATACCAGAAAATATTCTGAGGAAACAACTCCAAGCTTGTACTAAAGAGGCACCCTTCTTGAGCCCGGATGGGCACATGTATAAGCAAGTAGATGGGGTCGCCATGGGTTCTCCCCTAGGTGTCCTGTTTGCAAACTTCTACATGGGTACCATCGAGCAAAAAGTCTTAGTCGACATGAACTTGAAACCGGCCATATACTGTAGGTATGTTGACGACATTTTTACACAGGTACCTGATGTCAGACATCTGCAGGAGCTGAAGGAGGCATTTGAGCAGAGTTCCGTGCTGCGTTTCACTTACGAGATGGAAAAGGATGGGAAGCTGCCCTTTCTAGATGTAACAGTCATGGAAAAGAGCGGAGGTTTCCACACTGCAGTCTACTCTAAGGAAACGAACAAAGGAATGTGCCTAAATGCCAACAGCGACTGCCCAAACAGGTACAAGAGGAGTGTTGTTAACGCATATGTCGACTGTGCTCTCAGCCACAGCTCAGAATGGAAGCAAGTCGACGAAGAACTCTGTAGGGTAAGGCAGGTCCTAGTCAACAACGGCTTCTTCAATGGTTTCGTCGAAGACATCATAAGAAGGAAAGTGAAACGCCATGCAACCTCTGAAGAGACAACTAACACAACACCTATACCCCCTATTAGACTATTTTACAGGAACTTCTTTTCCACAGCTCATAAAACGGAGGAAAGGGTCCTGAAAGATATTGTTAATAGAAACGTTATCCCTACAGACAAAAATCAGAGGATACAACTGACGATTTACTATAAAACCAGAAAAACGGCCAGCCTACTCATGAGAAACTCTCCAGACACAAAGCAGAACGCTTTAAAAGAGACCAACGTCGTCTATGCCTTCAAATGCCCTCTTGGGGACTGTAAGCTACAAAAAACCCAGTATATAGGCAAGACAACAACATCTCTTTCTAGACGTTTAACGATGCATAAGCAACAGGGCTCCATTAAGGAACATATAATCTCTTCCCACAACCAAACCATCGCCAGAGAAATCCCAGTAAACAACACAGAAATCATCGATAGATACAGCGATAGCAGACGGCTTGACGTTTGCGAGGCACTGCACATTAAGAAGTCAACACCAGCAATCAACTGCCAATTAATGCACAACTATATTCTACCCACCTCAAGACTCCGCTTCAATATAGAAGCATCAAGAAACATGGACCAATAGGCTTTCTACAATCACTTCCATTTCAATACCCATTGTTTCGTGTTCTGTCTTGTGTAGATGAAATTAATACCCTATTAAATACCACCTCACCCCATCCACCTCACTCAAATGTAGATATAAACAAATCGGAGATATGTAAGTTCATATTCAGTTGTGTATGTGTAATGTCTTTGAAAATGTAATAAGTTTTACGAAACGCGCTCAAGTGTCGCGTCAGACTAGAAATAAAAATGAATTTTGGAGAATTGATTTTTGAATTACCTCCAACAGTGAAAAGAAATGTACGAAAGATTGAGAAAATTCGTGTTAGAATTATTAATCTTACTTTTTCGGTCATATTTAATAATATATGTCTACAGGAAAGACTGCTACCAAAATATACTAATATATATATATAAATATATATATATATATATATATATATATATGTCATACATAGTAGCCAGAATGCACTTCTCGGCCTACTATGCAAGGCCCGATTTGCCTAATAAACCAGGTTTTCCTGAATTAATATATTTTCTCTAATTTTTTTCTTATGAAATGATAAAGCTACCCATTTAATTATGTATGAGGTCAATATTTTTTTATTGGAGTTAAAATTAACGTAGATATATGACCGAACCTAACCAACCCTACCTAACCTAGGTAGCCGAAAAAGTTAGGTTGGGTAGTCGAAAAACAATTATTTCATGAAAACTTGGCTTATTAGGCAAATTGGGCCTTGCATAGTAGGCTGAGAAGTGCGTTCTGGCTACTAGGTACGACATATATATATATATATGTATATATATATATATATATATATATATATATATATATATATATATATGTCGTACCTAGTGGCCAGAACTCACTTCTCAGCCTACTATGCATGGCTCGATTTGCCTAATAAGCCAAGTTTTCAAGAATTAATTGTTTTTCGACTACCTAACCTGCCTAACCTAACCTAACCTAACTTTTTCGGCTACCTAACCTAACCTGACCTATAAAGATAGGTTAGGTTAGGTTAGGTAGGGTTGGTTAGGTTCGGTCATATATCTACGTTAATTCTAATTCCAATAAAAAAAATTGACTTCATACATAATGAAATGGGTAGCTTTATCATTTCATAAGAAAAAAATTAGAGAAAATATATTATTTCAGGAAAACTTGGCTTATTAGGCAAATCGGGCCTTGCATAGTAGGCTGGGAAGTGCGTTCTGGCTACTAGGTACGACATATATATATATATACATATATGTTTCATTGAATATAACGGCATATTCTATATTTATTATTTTCTGGATTAGGGCTTCTATCCCTCTAACTATTTTTTTAGCATCAGGGCTTAGTTGAAATAGGAGTTCTCCAAAACTCATTTTCGTACTTTTAAGGTGAAGAAAAGAAGTGATTTACTATAGAATGTATTACACTTGTTTATACAATTTGCACAACGTTTCGAACCTCCATGGTTCATTCTCAAGTGAAGAGATCTTAAAATGCTGGTTTATTTTATACCTGCACTGGGTCAGGTGATAAGACAATAAAGGTGAAAACATGGGGGGATACATAAGGGATAAATGTAGGGTGAAACATAAGAACATATGAATATAGGTAACTGCAGAAGGCTTATTGGCCCATACGAGGCAGCTTCTATCTACATTCAAAGATTAATCCAGTGTAATTGGCCTGTTATGTTGGACATTGTCTTCTGTGTTGGCATCGTTATGTCTTGTCCTTACTCTCATGGTGGGTAGAGTAAATAGTTCCGTGATTTGGGTGTTCATGGTAGGATGTTCTATTATTATGAGAATTGCTTCAAGAATTTGTAATCTTCTTGCATCTTGGGTTTTGTCTATTATGCAGGTATTTTTGTTCAACATTTCTCTTGTTAGAGTGATGTCATCACTCTAACACTGCAAAAAACTAAGAAAAAATCAATCGGGGACATTGAAACAATTAGGTAATAATATCTTTGTGGCAACTCCCATCTGTCAACGCGGGTGACGCTGACCGGGTCTGACAACCGCTCTGTCAACGCCCACTTTTTGCCAGACTTTCTCGGTCAATTGCGCCCAAAATATGTCACCTACGATTTTTTTTTATTTTTTTCCGTGTTCAGGGGACACAAATTAACATGTTTAGAAGACGAAAAAAAAATTTTGAATTTTTTTTTTTCTTGCGCACAGGGGTGTAAATGTCCCAAGGACCCCTGAGCAGTGTAAGGGTTAAGTAAAATACAAAACTACCTTTGTGTTTGTATCATCCCCTCCATTGATCTTGTGGCTATATTATACTGGAAAGCAAAGAGTGATAAAAGTAAATACCTGTCTGATTCCTGATCTTTTGAGTGTGACCTTGTCAAGGCTACCACTAATTCAACCAGTCCACTGAGGTGTTACTGGCCATCTAAAACACCAGTTGGCGACCTTGTGGTTAACCGTAGAGCCCGATTGACTGGGAGACTCTACTGGCGTGCAGTGGCGCCGTGAGGATAGAGTGAAGACCCGCAGGGCTACGGTGAGTGACCTTGAGATAACTATTGCTCACTCCAGAGTAAGAATAGAGTAAGAAACCCCAACATTGGCGACCTCGCCAGGATATCGATCGAAGTAAAGGTTGCAGTGGTGATAATTGGCAGTGGTGTTAGAGATCAGGTGCAGGTTATCACTCATTGCACGAGATGGAGGATAATAAAGTAGCAAGGTTTATTGACTCTAGAGACGAACAGGTGCTGGAAGAGTGCACCAAGGCACAGTTACAGGCAATAGCGGATCATTTTGGAATAAAGCTGAAATCTGCCAGAGTGGCAGAAAGAAGACTAGAGATAATGGCACAGCTCCGGGCACGAGACGAAGCTTTGGGGGAGGAACAGCCCCAAACACCTGCCAGTGTGGGTGAACACCTGAGCATTGGTGGAAGCAGCAGGGGATCCAGCGGCAGCAGGCACAGCGTTAAGCTGGAAATAATGAAGCTGCAGCTGAAAGCACAGCAGCGCAGAGAAGAGCGAGAAGCACAACAGCGCAAAGAAGAGCGAGAAGCACAACAGCGCAAAGAAGAGCGAGAAGCAGAAGCACAGCAGCGCAAAGAAGAGCGAGAGGCAGAAGCACAACTGAAGCGTGAGGAGCGAGAAGCACAGATGAAGCGTGAGGAGCGAGAAGCACAGATGAAGCGTGAGGAGCGAGAAGCACAGCTATGCAGGGAAGAACAAGAGCGAGAAGCACAGCTACGCAGGGAAGAACAAGAGTGAGAAGCACAGCTACGCAGGGAAGAACACGAGCGAGAAGCTAGAATGAGACAACTGGAAATAGAAGCCAACAGGGAGGTGGAGATGAAGCGAGCTGAACTAGGACTAGGTGTACCTGCTCCGCCGCCACAGGAAGACCGACGAGTGAGGGAACGAGACCTGCTGGTCTTTGTGCCTAGTGAAGCCGAAAGTTTCTTCGATCACTTTGAAAGGGTTGCTGCTCTGAAGAGGTGGCCGAGGGCGGAGTGGGCGGAGCTGGTTCAAGGGAGGCTCACAGGTGAAGCTCGTGAAGCCTACACTATGCTCGACTTCCAAGAATGCACTAACTACGATGCGGTAAAACGAGCTGTGCTCCATTCCTTCAAGCTCACGCCGGAGTGTTACAGAAAGAGGTTCAGGGAATGTACCCGTTCACCAGGGAAGTCGTATGCGGAGACGGCGAGGGACATGGAAAGAAAGTTCCTTAAGTGGCTGGACTCTGAAGAAGCGGGGTCGGTCGAAGAGGTCAAGGAACTAATGGTCATGGAAAAGTTTATGTCCGTGCTCCCTCCTGAGATCAGGGTGAGGGTAAAGGAGGCGGACATAAAGGACCTGAGGGCCGCAGCCGACCGAGCCGACATGTTAGAAGAAGCCCTACGCCCACGCCGAGAGGGACAGCACCGACCACCCGTATACGTCGGAAACAATAGGACTTATAGAAGGACGGAGGGATGGAGGACAGGAGCGAGTTCTCCCAAGTCCCACCTCTCAAGTTGGGACACCCGAGGATCAAAAGTGGCTGTAGAGCCGATCAAGAAGAACCAAGCGGAGAGCTCGGGAGCTGTTGCTGCAACCAAGGAGTCAACAAGTGGTGCGAGAAAGACACAGGGTGCGACGGCCTCTGGAGGCAGTGCTAAGGCGAGCGGTGGCGGATGGTCTCCGCCGAGGGTCCGCTGCTACAACTGCGGAATAGTCGGACACGTCGCGCGGGAATGCAGACGCCCTAAGCAGCGGGGACACGTAGCTTTAGTGATGTTCGAGGACCAGAGGGCCGAGAGAGTGCGGGATGAACCCGTGCTGGATGGGGAGAAGAAAGTTCACCCATTCGTGTGCCAAGGAACCGTGAGGATGGGGGACGCAGACCCCATCCCAGTGAAGATATTAAGAGACACTGGGGCCGATTTTACCCTGGTGAGTGAAACCCTGTTCCCCGAGGGTTACGAAAGTACCAGTGTTGGGGTGGCAAGTGTGACCACTGTGGGAGGCCCGGTGAGTGTGCCCCTACACCAGGTAACTTTGGATTCCGATTATGGCTGCCAGACCATAGTGGTGGGAGTCTGTACATCAATGCCCAAGATGGAGGCACAGGTCATCTTGGGGAATGACGCGTGTGGAGGATATGTCCTTCCGAATCTTGTGAAAGGCGAAGAGTGCCTAGAACAATACAAGGAGACAGGCGGAGAGTTGAACGCCTGTGGGGGCGAGAAGGGAGTCGCACCGGTGGCGTTCCCAGTTTGTGCTGTGATACCAAGACAACGCGAAGAACAAGGAGGTTGTGGATCTGATGGGGCTGAGGAGACGTCCGACAGCCTGGGAATAGATCACCTCTTCGTAGGACCCGAAGAACGAGTGGAGGGCGAAGGCAGCCCGAATGGTGAGTTGCAGGTGACCCTCACCAGTTCTCTAGGGGTAGACCGCACTCGTCTTGGACAGTTGCAGCAGGAGGAGTTCCCCGATTTGATTAGTGAGGCCCAAGGAGGACGTGTTGGCCCTGAGAAGGCTACTCATTTTTACCTTCAAGACGGCATGCTGATGAGGCAGTGGAGACCTGTGAGGGTGGAGGCCGGAGAAGAGTCTCTAAGTACGAGGCACCAGGTAGTGTTGCCGGCCCAGTGCAGAGCGGCCGTGTTGGACCTATCGCACTCCGTGGACTCTGCAGGTCACCTGGGAGTAACTAAGACGCTACGAAGGATCAGGGATTACTTTTACTGGCCAGGTATGGACGCCGAGGTGAGGCGCTATTGTAAGACGTGCTTACCATGCCAGAGGGCAGGGAAGAGCCAGTCCGCGATACCGAAGGCCCCATTGATCCCTGTTCCAGCGTTTGGGCCTGCTTTCGAGCGTCTGCTAGTTGACGGGGTGGGTCCTTTGCCAAGGACGAAGAAAGGGAACACCTACCTAATGACGATAATGTGTGCGTCCACCAGGTTTCCGGAAGCCGTCCCGATGCGACGTTTGACGTCGAAAGGAGTAGCCGGCCAACTACAACGATTTTTCTCTTGGGTGGGGATGCCCAAAGAGATCCAGACAGACTGCGGAAGCATATTTCAGTCGAAGTGGTTCCGACAGACGGTGGCAGGATGGGGAGTGACTCAGATTCGATCGTCGCCCTACCGACCGCAGTCGCAGGGGGCGATCGAAAGATTCCACTCCACATTGAAGACTGTGCTGAGAGTGTTCTGCTCAGAACAGGGGGCTGAGTGGGATGAGGCTGTATACCCCGCGTTATTTGCCATACGTAACGCGGTGGTAGAATCACTAGGATTCTCACCATTCCAGCTAGTGTATGGACACGAGGTGAGAAGTCCCCTGGCCATGCTGAGGGAACAATGGACACCGGGAGCGACCGTGGGAACGGTGAACGAATATGTCCAGAAGTTTAAAGAACGTCTCACTCTAGCGAAGGAACTGGCTGGGAAACACCTGAAGGAGGCGCAACGGAAGATGTCGGAGTGGTACGACAAGAGAGCTACGCAGAGGGATTTCCAGGTCGGGTCCCAAGTAATGGTTTTGCTGCCAGGTAAAGGTAGGGTGACCGAGTCGCGGTTCGAGGGACCATACCAGGTGCTACAGCGGTTGGGTCCTGTGTCGTACGAAATTGGGAAGCCGGACAGACCCCGAAAGAAACAGGTGTGTCACGTTGACCGCCTGAAGCCTTTCTTCACTGTGGAAGGAGGAGCCGCCAGGCAGGAAGGAACGATGACCCGAGAACCCCAGCAGAAGACAGTTTTGTGCGTACAGGCGGACCAAGAACTCCCGGAGGAGGAAGGAAAGTGGTCCAGGGCGGATGGCACCCGTCTCACCAACTCTGAGAGTCTGGCAAACATCAAGGACAAGTTGTTACATCTGGAAGGGCAACAGAGAGCGGACCTGACGAACCTGCTGAGAGAGAATGCCTCCCTCTTCACCGACGTGCCCCGACGACACAGGAGTGTGACGCACGAGGTGGAGGTGAGGGACGCCAGGCCCGTCAAACAGAGCGCGTACAGGGTGAGTCCAGAAGCGAGAGCTGATGAGAAAGGAGGTGGAGTACCTCCTTGAGAACGACCTTGCGGAGCCCAGTAAAAGTGAGTGGAGTTCCCCATGCCTGTTGGTGAGGAAAAGCGACGGAACATACCGCTTTTGTACAGATTACAGGAGGGTAAACTCCATCACAGTGGCAGATTCTCACCCCATGCCAAGAGTGAGTGATTGCATTGACCAGGTGGGCAGTGCACGGTACGTATCCAAGGTCGACCTTCTCAAGGGGTACTACCAGATCTCCTTGACTCCTGAGGCCAGGAAGATATCAGCTTTCGCAACTCCTGACGGGCTGTACCAGTACAAGGTGTTGCCCTTCGGTATGAAAAACAGCGGCAGCTGCTTCCAGCGAATGATGAACGAGCTGTTAAGGGGTGCCGCAGGATGCACGGTTTACATCGATGACATCGTCGTGTACGCCGACGATTGGAAGACGCATCTGGAGAGACTTGGGGAATTATTCAGAAGGTTAGAGGAGGCTAACTTGACTGTAAATTTGGCCAAGAGTGAGTTTGGGAAAGCTCACTTTGAGTACCTCGGTTTTGTCATCGGCCAAGGTGAAGTCACTCCAGTTGATAACAAAGTAGCAGCCATAAAGGAATACCCCGTGCCCAAGACACGCAAGGAGTTGCTCAGGTACCTCGGAATGATAGGGTACTATCGTGGGTTCTGCCGGA
>NC_091156.1:37544835-37584835 GCF_040958095.1 Procambarus clarkii | reverse complement strand
TTCCCCGCCGGCACTCGGATGGTAATCTTGGGCATAGCATTTTATCAAATCACCTCATTCTTTGGGGCACACGTGAGGAACACAAATGCAAACAAGCCTGAATGGTCCCCAGGACTATATACAACTGAAAACTCACACCCCAGAAGTGACTCGAACCCATACTCCCACAACTGGTATGTACAGGGACGCCTTAATCCGCTTGACCATCACGACCGGACATAAGGAAGTGATAGCCGAGGCTATATGAACCACTTCCCCGCCGGCACTCGGATGGTAATCTTGGGCATAGCATTTTATCAAATCACCTCATTCTTTGGGGCACACGTGAGGAACACAAATGCAAACAAGCCTGAATGGTCCCCAGGACTATATACAACTGAAAACTCACACCCCAGAAGTGACTCGAACCCATACTCCCACAACTGGTATGTACAGGGACGCCTTAATCCGCTTGACCATCACGACCGGACATAAGGAAGTGATAGCCGAGGCTATATGAACCACTTCCCCTACAACTTCAGTTGTATATAGTCCTGGGGACCATTCAGGCTTGTTTGCATTTGTGTTCCTCACGTGTGCCCCAAAGAATGAGGTGATTTGATAAAATGCTATGCCCAAGATTACCATCCGAGTGCCGGCGGGGAAGTGGTTCATATAGCCTCGGCTATCACTTCCTTATGTCCGGTCGTGATGGTCAAGCGGATTAAGGCGTCCCTGTACATACCAGTTGTGGGAGTATGGGTTCGAGTCACTTCTGGGGTGTGAGTTTTCAGTTGTATATAGTCCTGGGGACCATTCAGGCTTGTTTGCATTTGTGTTCCTCACGTGTGCCCCAAAGAATGAGGTGATTTGATAAAATGCTATGCCCAAGATTACCATCCGAGTGCCGGCGGGGAAGTGGTTCATATAGCCTCGGCTATCACTTCCTTATGTCCGGTCGTGATGGTCAAGCGGATTAAGGCGTCCCTGTACATACCAGTTGTGGGAGTATGGGTTCGAGTCACTTCTGGGGTGTGAGTTTTCAGTTGTATATAGTCCTGGGGACCATTCAGGCTTGTTTGCATTTGTGTTCCTCACGTGTGCCCCAAAGAATGAGGTGATTTGATAAAATGCTATGCCCAAGATTACCATCCGAGTGCCGGCGGGGAAGTGGTTCATATAGCCTCGGCTATCACTTCCTTATGTCCGGTCGTGATGGTCAAGCGGATTAAGGCGTCCCTGTACATACCAGTTGTGGGAGTATGGGTTCGAGTCACTTCTGGGGTGTGAGTTTTCAGTTGTATATAGTCCTGGGGACCATTCAGGCTTGTTTGCATTTGTGTTCCTCACGTGTGCCCCAAAGAATGAGGTGATTTGATAAAATGCTATGCCCAAGATTACCATCCGAGTGCCGGCGGGGAAGTGGTTCATATAGCCTCGGCTATCACTTCCTTATGTCCGGTCGTGATGGTCAAGCGGATTAAGGCGTCCCTGTACATACCAGTTGTGGGAGTATGGGTTCGAGTCACTTCTGGGGTGTGAGTTTTCAGTTGTATATAGTCCTGGGGACCATTCAGGCTTGTTTGCATTTGTGTTCCTCACGTGTGCCCCAAAGAATGAGGTGATTTGATAAAATGCTATGCCCAAGATTACCATCCGAGTGCCGGCGGGGAAGTGGTTCATATAGCCTCGGCTATCACTTCCTTATGTCCGGTCGTGATGGTCAAGCGGATTAAGGCGTCCCTGTACATACCAGTTGTGGGAGTATGGGTTCGAGTCACTTCTGGGGTGTGAGTTTTCAGTTGTATATAGTCCTGGGGACCATTCAGGCTTGTTTGCATATATATATATATATATATATATATATATATATATATATATATATATATATATATATATATATATATATATATATGCGGAAAATCCACAGAGAAATATGAAATGAGGTGAACGTTTCGGCTTGTTAAAGCCTTTGTCAACACCAGACTGACTAAGGAGAAGGGAGAAGGGGGAGGATATATTGGCCGACACCTGACCAACCCATCCCTAGGGTTGGTCAGGTGTAATTAACCAAAAACAGGTATAACTTAGCTTAGAATGGTCAAAGAGGATTAAGCGGTCAGAGAATAAGGATGAAAGAATAAAGAAAAGCCTCATGAACACACAATATATGAATATACAATTATAATGAGACATTGTAAGCCTCTCTATCAGAGTTGTTTCTTAACCCTTAAACTGCGCATGGCGTATATATACGCCATGAGTAACATGTCCCACCGTGCGCATGGCGTATATATACGCCAAAGAGTGCCAGGCACGATTCAAACGTCCCGCGGTGTAAAGGGGTCACCCATACTGTAGCCAGGGGCGATTGTAAACAGACGCCATTTTGAAAAAAAATCCAGAGCAGGCCTCCTTTGTTTCACAGGCCTTAGTGGCCAGACACCATGGCGAGCGCATCACGACCCAGCGTGCGACCTCGCCCAGCGCTCCGCGCCGCGCAGTCCTTGACCGAAGACGAAATTGCAGATGAATTGTTCAAGGACGTTGATGAGTCTGATAATGACGACTCAGATATAGATGAAGATTATACCCAGCCAGAAGAAATCGAAACAACGGATAGTGAGGGGGAACATGTGGGTGCCACGAGGGTGAGGATGCCTCTCGAGGCTGCTACTCAACACCACTCAACACCACCCCGCGCCCAAGCACATCGTTCATCTATACCACTGCACGTTTATGATACGATTGACGAGTCTGAAACAAGTGAATCTTTCTCAGGCTTTAGTGATGAAGAGTTGGAGAATAGTGTTACCCCCAGTGCCAGTACAAGTTTCGCCGCATCAGCTGCCCGCCCAGCCAAGCGCCGCCGCATGGGACAATATGGCGACAATGAGGAACAAATTCCCTCATGTTCCACATCTTTTTCCTCATCTACCGTTCCTGCCCTTACTGTTACAATGCGTGCTTCAGCTCCTGGTCCCCGGATTCCTCGCCATGGTGCAGCTAATGGCTCTCGGAAGGCAGCAGGTTTGTGTGTGTGTGGAGTGATGGGGAAGATTTTGTTCCACAAATTCCCGACTTTGATAACAGAGATGTGGGAATTACTGATCTTTTCCCTGATACTGGTGACGAAATGTGTGAAATGGACTTCTTTACTGCATATTTCGATGAGCCGCTAATGAAACACATTGTTCACGAAACGAACAGACTTGCGGATGATCTCATCGAAGTTGAGGAAGTTTCAGAATTTTCGCGACTACAGCGTTGGAAAGAGACAACTGTTGATGAGATGTATGTGTTTTTTGCAATTTGCATGTTGATGAAACATTGTGTGAAACACGTAATTTCAGATTATTGGAGCAAAGACAACTCTGTTCCAACACCATTGTTCGGGAAATATATGTCCCGAGACAGATTTCTGTTGATCCTACAGTGCATTCATTTTGCAAATAATGCTGACGAGACACAGGATGATAGGCTTTGGAGGGTGAGGCACGTGCTAAATGACCTGATTGGAAAGTTCCGAGATTACTACGTACCAGCTCAGAAGCTGGTTATTGATGAATCCCTGGTGCTTTTCAAAGGACGTGCTGCCTTCAAGCAGTATATTCCCTCAAAACGTCACCGATTTGGACTGAAATTCTTTGTGCTCTGTGACTGTGAATCAGGAATGGTGTTACACATGATACTTTATTCAGCCACAAATATAGATATTCCTGCTAATGACGAACATGGCTTCTCAGGTAGTGTGGTGAAGTCACTGCTTGCACAACATATCTGAACATATTGTACACAGATAACTATTATACCAGTCCCTTGCTAACGAAATTCTTGCTGGATAATAAGACTGGAGTGTGTGGAACAGTAAAGCCAAAACGAAAGGAAATGCCTGTGTTTGATACTGCTATGCAAGTAGGTGACTGCGAGGTAAGAAAAAGTGGTGCAATGCTTTCAGTGCGGTGGAAAGACAGACGTGAAGTGAACATGTTGACCACCATTCACCCTGGTACAATGGTAGACAGTGGCAAGGTGAACAGAACAACAAAGCAAATAATATACAAGCCAGATTGTGTGATGGACTACAACATCAACATGCGTTTAGTTGATAAATGTGACATGATGGTAGGTGCTGTAGAGTGTGTACGTAAAACAGTGAAGTGGACAAAGAAAATGATTTTTCACCTTATTGATGTAACAATGCTGAACAGTTACAATATGTTTCTTGTCAAGACAGGTAGAAAACCATATTTCCGTTCGTTCAGTTTCCAAGTTGTGAAACAGTTGCTAGGTAAATTTGGCAAGGACACACCTGGTATACAAAGACCCATTCGAGACCCAATACTGAACCATGCTCCTGCACCCAGGCTCGCTTACAGGGAGGCCTTTCTGATACATCAAATCAAGAAATTGCCACCAACTGGAGCTCGTGCAGCAGGCCAGCGTCGGTGTGTTGTGTGTTCCAGTACCAAATTGAGGCCACAGAAACGCAAATTGGTGTTGACATGGTGCGAAGCGTGTGCCGTCCCTCTGTGCCATATCGACTGTTTCGCACAGTATCACAGTCTCCTGGAGTACTAAATGTGTAATTCTTTGGTAAATAAATGTACATATTGTCACGTGGGGGTGGGCGGTCCGGGGCTCTGCTAACACTCGGCTGCTAGGGGCTCAAAGGGCCCAAATACTCAGCCCCTCCGACTCCCTGGATTCACCGGAGTCTCCTTGGTCACACAAGATAGGACCAACAATGCCCACCTCCGCAGGTCTTTGCTTCCACCACAAAGGGGTGCCACTGATTCACCCTGGAAGCCCTTCAGTCAACCACGGGGAAACTGCTGTTAACAGTTCCGGCCTAGACCCGTGGGGGAGTGAAGGAAGACTCAGGCTTACCTATAACCATAACCTCCCTGAGTCTTGCCTGCCAGACAAAAAAAGGTTGCAGGAACTCCTTTCCCGCCTGTCTTCTCTATCTTCCTCTTAGCAAGGTCGCCAGCTGGGTTATTATATCTGCACCCCAGCAATGCAGTTCAGTGGGTGTATCATATATCGTTTGTAGCCAGAAATGTATGCTCATAGAGAAATATCACAAATGGAGGCACACTCAAACACAGTAATAAAATGTGTGGATTTACTGACGCAAATTACATGAACACACACACACAATCACAAGTAATACATGAATATGGAATATGGATGATGAGTCTGGAGATCGTCAGCCTCTTCTTCCACGACCTCCAACTCTCCTTCAACTGGGCAGGAAGACAGGAGTCTCACACTCTCACAGGAGGGCCTCTTCACCACGTCGGCACCTCTCCTTCCCTGTCCTGTCATCCGTACACACTGTCCTCTCTGACAGTCCTGGACACAAGCTGCCTTGCAGCCTATTCTACTATTAAAGTAATAAAGTCTTGCTGCCACATACACAAGTAAATATTGTGGCCTAACTAGCCTACTCATACAAGGGGTAATGGGAGGGAAAATGATCTACCTTACACTCCTGGCTCACGACGCCTGTCCCTCGATGGTGTGAGGTTCCCACGCTTCCTTGGGTCGATCCTCGACGATCCAGGGCGTTCCACAGGTCCTCAGGTGTCGTGAAGCCTTCGCGTCGTCGCCGTTCCAATCCCTGAGATTCAGCTGCCCCAATCCTGGTTCATCGATGGGCGCTGAGCTAATCACTATTTTTCCCCACACTCGCCTCTCCCACAGGGCGTCGCTCCTTGTCCTAGGCACGGTGTCGTCCTTCCAAGATTCTCAGTGGATGTGACCCCAGTCACAGCTAGCTTGCTCGCCCACCTTCCAGACCTCAACGTCCAGCCAGCGGCGCCGCCCAGCGTCGTCGCCGACTATTTTCCAAGTTTGGCACTTCTCTGCTCACTGAACTTGGTTCCTCTTTGGCTTCCCAGAAGCGCAGGGTCTCCAATAACGGTGATGGGCAACGAAGGCCAGCTCAATCCACTGAACAAGGCTTGCAGAGCCTCCAATCCTTGAGAGCAGACCGAGGCGCGTCCTGTCGCTTCCACGGTCAGTACAACTCTCACGTTGGCGCCGCCCGGGGCACTCGGTGACGTCATGGCGGGCCCTGATTTGTCGCCCGCGACCTACGTCGGCCAATCCGCGATTGGCTTGTCTCCCTTCCAAAAGGTCATATCTGCCGTAGGGGATACTGTTTCATTTTATAACAGGGCGCCAATTTTCCTTTATTTACAACTTATAATATAACCTCCTTCCATTAAATGGCAGCCGGTCTGGTCGCCACATATATCATTAGACTCCCTGAACCTCAGAGAATCAGTAGGGAGAGCTGATATGACTCTTTAAGCCGGCAAACGAAAGAAATAGGAGAGGGCACCGTAACATACCCCTCCCCTTAAAATAAGAGTCATATCGGAAGAGCAGCACTCAAGAGGGCAATCTATACTCTTGCTCCCTCCGTTCCTGAAGTGTCACTCCTCCAGTTGGTGACGTGGCTCGTACCACCTTGCCAGTCACTTGCCTCATTGTATCTCCACCTCGCATAGTACCGGGTGTGATGGGTGTTCCCTGAACACCTACCAGAAATCCTCTCTCCGTGGCTACGAGTGTACTCCCACGGCTCGTTACCACTGTAAGATTCAGTGCATGCAGCGCCTCCACCGCGTCGTGCACTCCGAGATAGTCTTGCATTTCCATTGCGTCCTACAGGTACTCCATGTTTCCTCCCATGATCTCCTCTTCGCCAATCTTCTCTCTTCTCGGTTCCTCTTCTCCCGTAGGTGCGTTGTCTCCTCACAGTGGCACTTGTAACCTGTACTCCATCCAGCAGCTCCCTCTCTTCCACACTAGGCTTTTGCGATGGCCCAATGCCCCTCTGGTTAGGCTGGCGCCTACCCTGGGTGTACCTATTCCCTGCTTTCTTCGTATTGCCTTTCCTATACCACTCGCTCCTTCGTTCCCGACGAACATCTTCACTCCTCCATGAGATTTTCTTCCCTGCAGACGTCTTCTTCGGTACGTGGTTGGGCTCTTCTACCTCCCTGTGGCTCACCTCACTACGGTGGTTCATCTTGCACCTACCACTATTCATCTGGCCGGCATAGGGTGCCTTGCGTCGTGGCTCCTCCACTCTGCCCCTCACTGCCGTTCGCTCATCCACTGAGCTTACTTTATTCACGTTTCTGTATGGAGGGAGTGCGGTCTGCAGCCTCTTCACCGCCCCAGGCGTTTGTACAGCTGCTCCTCGCCACTCCTCCACACGCATCATCAGGCTTAGTCGGAGGTCCCCGTCGGGGTTTTCCACAACCTCCGACGACCTCTCTGCACTCTCGCCCTCGTTGTCGTCGTCTCTGGCGACGTTTCCCCTGGCGAAGTCGGCTTCCTCACTATTATTTGGAGCGACCGATACCTCACCTGGCAGGGTTGTACCGCTGCTTGCAACATAGGCACTCTTGGCCCAATCGGGTTGTATCCTGCCTCCTCCGAGGTCATTACCCAGCACCATCTGTACATGCTCTAGGGGTAACTTAGGGGCTACAGCTACTATAGCTTTCTCGACTCCGCAGTCGGCAATCAGCTGTACTTCGTGAAGTGGCAACCTGTATTCCTCCCCCACACTGCGTATCCTCACCACTCCCACAGGTGAATCATTAAATTCCTTGGGGAGAATACTCCTGGTCACCATACTTATGTCAGCACCCGTATCTCGAAGCACGGCAACCTCCACTGGGTCTGACTTTCCAAACTTCACGTTGGCCCCGAAAACGAAGGGATGTTCACCCAACTTCATTTCCCAACCATTCACGTTGGGTCCACTATAATATGGGGTGTGAACAAACACTCTCTCCTCTTCCAACATTAATCCTACATTCCTTTGGTGCTCCTCACACTCGCGGGCATAATGTCCTCTCACACCACAGTTGTAGCATCGGCTGCCTCCCCTGGGCGGCCACTCGCCAGTCACTCTGGCGGTACCACTTGCAGACGTTCCCTGGGTCCTCCTTGGACTCCCTGTCGTCGTGTCCGGGACTGCAGCACTCGCTTCCGAGTTAGGTCCATTGCTCACAGCTTGGGGCTTCCTCCCCGCGTCTCTTGAGCTCTTGAACCACGTTACTTCATCGGGCACACTACTCTTGGGAGAGTTCCCACCCGTCCTCGCTCCTCCTGAACTCCTAAGGTTCCCTCCCGACCTGGGGTAAGGCGAGTGTCTGGGCGGCCCCTCCCTCCTGATATGTAGTGCCTCCTCCAGCATGTCGGCTCGATCCGCTGCAGCCTTCAGGTCCTTAATACCTGCTTCTCTCACCCTTACTCGCAACTCAGGATGGAGCACTGACATAAACTTCTCCATCACTATCAGTCGTTTAACATCATCCACCGACTCCGCTTCCTCCGCCTTCAACCATCGTAGGAATTTCCGTTCCATCTCCCTGGCGGTCTCGGCGTAAGTCTTTCCCGACGCTCTTGTACACTCTCTGAACCGCTTCCGGTACATCTCCGGAGTCAGCCGGAATGAGTGGAGAACCGCATTCTTAATCGCGTCATAACTAGTACACTCCTCTAGGTCCAGCATGTTATAGGCTTCCCGGGCCTCACCAGTCAACCTGCCCTGGACCAGAGCAGCCCAATCATCTTCCGGCCACTCCTTCAGAGTCGCTATCCGTTCAAAGTGTTCGAAGAACGCCTCAGCTTCTTGTGGTTCGAACGTAGGTAAGTCACGTTCCCTTACCTTGAGGTCATCCCGCCGTGCAGGTAGTGAGGGCAGACCACGTTCAACGCGACGCAATTCGACTTCTTTCTTTGCCTTTATCTCCTCCAGTCGCAGTTGTCTCTCTCCTTCTTCTCGCTGCAGCTGCAGCCGTGCTTCTCGCTCACCTCGCTGCAGCTCAGCTGCACGTTCCTCTCGCTGCAGCTCAGCTGCACGTTCCTCTCGCTGCATTTGCGCTTCTCTTTCCTCTCGTCGCAGCTGGGCTTCCAGTTGCATCTTCATTATTTCCAGTTGCAGGCTCCTCTTACTACAGCCGGACCTCCCACTGCTCCCATGTTCACTGTGAATTCTCTCTACACTGGTAGGCGCTTGGGGAGGCCCTAGTCGGGACGGTTCACCTTGCGACGGCTCTCCTCGGGACGGCTCCTCTTGAGATGGCTCCTCTCCCGTCGCTTCCTCTCGAGCTGTGAGCTGTGCCATGATCTCTATCCTTCGCTCCGCTACCTTAGTCGTCCTCAACCTGATCCCAAAGTGGTTTGCCACTTGTTGGAGCTGGGCCTTGGTACACTCTTCCAAAATTCTCTCGTCCCTTGTGTCAATAAATTTCTTTACTTTGTCTTCCTCCATCTCTATATCAACAAGCATACACGACAGCACAGACAAGTTAGTAGGCACTAATTTCGCCGTTTCAGTCCCTTAGCTGGTTGAGTAACAGTACCACCGAATTCACTGGCCACACTGTATTATATGTATTATATAATAGGAGTAATATAATACTCCTTATATATAATACTCCTTATATATAATATAATACTTATATAATAATTATATAATATGTATTATATAATAGGCCACACTGTATTATATATTCACTGGCCACACTGTATTGTATGTTGCCAGGGTACCCTGGCAACACTTGTCTTGAAATTTGGTCCACACTGTAGCTTGATCCACGCTTCCTGGCGAGGTTCCCAGTTCTTGGCTACTGGGGTTCGTATCCTGGCAAGGTCGCCAGTTCTCTTGTCACGTGGGGGTGGGCGGTCCGGGGCTCTGCTAACACTCGGCTGCTAGGGGCTCAAAGGGCCCAAATACTCAGCCCCTCCGACTCCCTGGATTCACCGGAGTCTCCTTGGTCACACAAGATAGGACCAACAATGCCCACCTCCGCAGGTCTTTGCTTCCACCACAAAGGGGTGCCACTGATTCACCCTGGAAGCCCTTCAGTCAACCACGGGGAAACTGCTGTTAACAGTTCCGGCCTAGACCCGTGGGGGAGTGAAGGAAGACTCAGGCTTACCTATAACCATAACCTCCCTGAGTCTTGCCTGCCAGACAAAAAAAGGTTGCAGGAACTCCTTTCCCGCCTGTCTTCTCTATCTTCCTCTTAGCAAGGTCGCCAGCTGGGTTATTATATCTGCACCCCAGCAATGCAGTTCAGTGGGTGTATCATATATCGTTTGTAGCCAGAAATGTATGCTCATAGAGAAATATCACAAATGGAGGCACACTCAAACACAGTAATAAAATGTGTGGATTTACTGACGCAAATTACATGAACACACACACACAATCACAAGTAATACATGAATATGGAATATGGATGATGAGTCTGGAGATCGTCAGCCTCTTCTTCCACGACCTCCAACTCTCCTTCAACTGGGCAGGAAGACAGGAGTCTCACACTCTCACAGGAGGGCCTCTTCACCACGTCGGCACCTCTCCTTCCCTGTCCTGTCATCCGTACACACTGTCCTCTCTGACAGTCCTGGACACAAGCTGCCTTGCAGCCTATTCTACTATTAAAGTAATAAAGTCTTGCTGCCACATACACAAGTAAATATTGTGGCCTAACTAGCCTACTCATACAAGGGGTAATGGGAGGGAAAATGATCTACCTTACACTCCTGGCTCACGACGCCTGTCCCTCGATGGTGTGAGGTTCCCACGCTTCCTTGGGTCGATCCTCGACGATCCAGGGCGTTCCACAGGTCCTCAGGTGTCGTGAAGCCTTCGCGTCGTCGCCGTTCCAATCCCTGAGATTCAGCTGCCCCAATCCTGGTTCATCGATGGGCGCTGAGCTAATCACTATTTTTCCCCACACTCGCCTCTCCCACAGGGCGTCGCTCCTTGTCCTAGGCACGGTGTCGTCCTTCCAAGATTCTCAGTGGATGTGACCCCAGTCACAGCTAGCTTGCTCGCCCACCTTCCAGACCTCAACGTCCAGCCAGCGGCGCCGCCCAGCGTCGTCGCCGACTATTTTCCAAGTTTGGCACTTCTCTGCTCACTGAACTTGGTTCCTCTTTGGCTTCCCAGAAGCGCAGGGTCTCCAATAACGGTGATGGGCAACGAAGGCCAGCTCAATCCACTGAACAAGGCTTGCAGAGCCTCCAATCCTTGAGAGCAGACCAAGGCGCGTCCTGTCGCTTCCACGGTCAGTACAACTCTCACGTTGGCGCCGCCCGGGGCACTCGGTGACGTCATGGCGGGCCCTGATTTGTCGCCCGCGACCTACGTCGGCCAATCCGCGATCGGCTTGTCTCCCTTCCAAAAGGTCATATCTGCCGTAGGGGATACTGTTTCATTTTATAACAGGGCGCCAATTTTCCTTTATTTACAACTTATAATATAACCTCCTTCCATTAAATGGCAGCCGGTCTGGTCGCCACATATATCATTAGACTCCCTGAACCTCAGAGAATCAGTAGGGAGAGCTGATATGACTCTTTAAGCCGGCAAACGAAAGAAATAGGAGAGGGCACCGTAACAATATCAAGTTTATTTTTGTGTTTATATTGAAAAAACCCCAAATACATTGAATATTTCCTGTAAATTATACCATTTTGGTGGGAATACTTGTGACACTAATATGTGAGCGCTTAGTGAGTTTATACCATTTTTATTATAATACAACGTCTATTGCTAATAATTGGAACAATACTAGCGAAAAAAATTGGAGTAAAATGACCCAAGAATACTGTAAATAATTCCGCGAAAATAAATTCGCGGCAACTCGGGCCGCGCGAGCGGCCGTGAGTGACAGCTGGCTGACGCAGCACCCTTGAGCGCTCACAATCTGTGACGTCATCGGCCAACTTCTCGGCTCAATTGTGTCATTGGTATGTATAATAGATTTTTTTTATTATTTTACCCGTGCTCAGGAGACTCAAATTAACATGTTTAGGAGACGGAAAAAAATTTTTGAATTTTTTTTTTCTTGAGCACAGGGGTGTAAATGTCCATATGACCCCTGAGCAGTGTAAGGGTTAAACTGTTGTGCAATATTATAACTTAAAAATGGATCAAGTTTGTACATTCCAGTACTAACATTAAGAAGATTTGGACACTGACTGATTAGAGCAGACTCAATCAAATTCCGTTCCACGAAATCCCCACAATTGGTAATGCTTTTTGCCCCATTCCAGTTAATATTGTGATCGCATAAACTCGTATGTAGATACAATGCATTAGACGTTTGGGCAGTTCTAATACTATAAGCATGTTGTGACAACCGCAATTGTAAGGACTTTCCTGTGTTCATGTTCATTTTTATTCGAATCATCATAGTGAAGTTAAACAGGCAGTATTTTCAGGAATGTTTCTACGAGCTTTGAGGGTTTGCAGCCCTGAGTTTTTTAATGAAGAGATTGCTAAAATATATGAAATTGGGAAGAGTTTACAATATCCTAAGAGGTTTTTGGATTTCTCGTTTGTACAAGCCAAGCGTACGTTTTATAATCACGTCCCTAAGGCGAAACCAAAAATTATTAACTCATTGGTGGTACCTTATGCGAGTGGACTTGAAAAATTGTCTCTGATTTTTAAGAAACTTAATATAAATTTGGTGTTCACTAATAGTACGATCAAATCCAATTTAATAAAAAACTCCCCTGATACAGCAGATTGTGTGTATTCGATTCCCTGCAATGATTGTGATTCTGTGTACCTTGGACAAACAGGAAAGTCCTTACAATTGCGGTTGTCACAACATGCTTATAGTATTAGAACTGCCCAAACGCCTAATGCATTGTATCTACATACGAGTTTATGCAATCACAATATTAACTGGAATGGGGCAAAAAGCATTACCAATTGTGGGGATTTCGTGGAACGGAATTTGATTGAGTCTGCTCTAATCAGTCAGTGTCCAAATCTTCTTAATGTTAGTACTGGAATGTACAAACTTGATCCATTTTTAAGTTATAATATTGCACAACAGTTTAAGAAACAACTCTGATAGAGAGGCTTACAATGTCTCATTATAATTGTATATTCATATATTGTGTGTTCATGAGGCTTTTCTTTATTCTTTCATCCTTGTGGGAACCGACCTGTGAGATTTATATTTATTTAATTTATATGAATTTATATTTACGTTAATTTATATACTTCGATAGCAATATGTATAATGATAAGTGGACTGTATTTCTGCAATAATCTCTTAATCTCACAAATCGTTCTCTACACATTAGGGGGGGTTTATATTACACATATGCAGCCAATCAAATTACAGTAATAGCTACATACATTGATGAGGTTCCTTCTCTTATAGTACAGCAGGTTAGTCCACCAGGTATAACTAGAGTGTAGACACCAAATTATCCTCTTTGAGGTAGCTTCTATCACCCAGTAACTGGTGCACATAATCTTGCATCCTCGTCTTGACCTGTCAAAAGTGCGCTAGCTGTGAAGCCAGAATCCTATATATGACAAGTATATCAGAGAAAACAGTACATGGAACATGAGGACCTGGCTTAATTACCTTTAGTTTGAGGCTTCCATGTGATCTAACCGGATAACCCTACCCAATGACATTAATGGCCACTAATGATAGATAATGGGTTTCGGATAGACACTTAACTTGAATTTGTAGACAGCGTGTTGATAATGGTACACTTTTAGTTTCCATAACACTACGTCCAAGTAAATTTAACAGGAGCCGAATTTGCTCCCGTGTGAGCCTCTGGTCTAGTATAAACAATGGCTGCCCCTTCCTCCTCACTCTGACGCCTGGCTTACATTGTCCACATTTCAGAAAGTGATAGAAGGGTCACATTTACTCTACTTTAATATTGATAATTAAGTTAATTTATATAAGATGTTTTTATGATGGTAAAGTCCAAAGACTAATGTATTTAAGAATAATTCCCAGCAGAATAGCTGGTGAATTATAATAGTATGTGGTGATGATATCCCGTTTTCTATAGACGGTAATTCCACTACAAGTTACGTTTTCTATGGTTAACTTGTGGGTAATACAGCTATTATCTGTATGATTATTAAATGCTGTCGGATTTTCCGACAATCCTTATTCTCTGACCGCTTAATCCTCTTTGACCATTCTAAGCTAAGTTATACCTGTTTTTGGTTAATTACACCTGACCAACCCTAGGGATGGGTTGGTCAGGTGTCGGCCTATATATCCTCCCCCTTCTCCCTTCTCCTTAGTCAGTCTGGTGTTGACAAAGGCTTTAACAAGCCGAAACGTTCACCTCATTTCATATTTCTCTGTGGATTTTCCGCATAAAATGATCAGTGTTTTGTGATCGTCAATTGCATATATATATATATATATATATATATATATATATATATATATATATATATATATATATATATATATATATATATATATATATATATATATATATATATATATATATATATATATATATATATATATATATGTCGTACCTAATAGCCAGAACGCACTTCTCAGCCTACTATTCAAGGCCCGATTTGCCTAATAAGCCAAGTTTTCATGAATTAATGTTTTTTCGTCTACCTAACCTACCTAACCTAACCTAACCTAGCTTTTTTTGGCTACCTAACCTAACCTTACCTATAAATATAGGTTAGGTTAGGTTAGGTAGGGTTGGTTAGGTTCGGTCATATATCTACGTTAATTTCAACTCCAATAAAAAAAAATTGACCTCATACATAGAGAAAAGGGTTGCTTTATCATTTCATAAGAAAAAAATTATAGTAAATATATTAATTCAGGAAAACTTGGCTTATTAGGCAAATCGGGCCTTGAATAGTAGGCTGAGAAGTGAGTTCTGGCTACTAGGTACGACATATATATATATATATATATATATATATATATATATATATATATATATATATATATATATATATATATATATATATATATATATATACCACCTCTGGCTGGAAGAAGGGGGACCCATAGCCTCGGAGGAAACCACACATAACGCATTGGAGGGAATGTAGGTCCCCTCCAATACAGTTTCTGTGTGCTTTTCTCCTACCACCCCCTTCCCTTTTTTTTTTTTTCCTTTATTGTGTATTTAAAGGTTACAAAACATACAGGACAAATGCCTAAAGGTTATGGATCTCTTGAAGCTCCTCCGCTTCTGGACAGGAACCGAGGACGCAGCAAGCATTTCCCCTCTGGATCGCCACACTGAGACGCTGAAATAAAAAACTGGAAGCCCTTGGGTCTCTGGTGACGTCAATGAGCCTGGAACCCAATTCCTTGAGAAATCCCAAGGCACTCTTGCCCCAGGGGCCATGCGTCTCAGATGCTATGGGAACAAAGAGGTATTGACCTTCCAGTCGCCTGTACTTGAGTGATTTTGCTGTTTCCCTGTGGTTGGCCGCCCCACCTGCTTGATCAGCTCCGAAGTGTACATAGGTGTCAGCCAGGGTGGATACACATGTGTAGTCCCACACCAACTGTCTACCCTCCTTCCATGGGTATATGGTGATGCCATCAGGGCGAAGTGCGGGGAAATCCGGGTTTTGGACCCCTAGGATGCGAGGTTCTCTCTCCGCTGGGCACCCAGCTGAGACGAGGCTTCTCTTGATGATGTCATTGACCTCGTTGTGTCTTGCATGCCAGCCCTTTGCTTCCGCAATGCAACCCATGCAGTCCGTATTGGTCTGCTTCCACCCTGTTGCAAATACACTTGTATTCAGTGTGAATTGGGGCACCAAGGCGGAGGGCTACTGCTACACGAAGGGATTCTGGATCTAGGCGCGTGCCCATTGCTGACATGGGTACTGCCAGGAGGAAGTCTCCTGCATGGGGGGCACGCACTGCTCTGAGGCGGGCTTTCTCCTTGTATGATGTTGCGACGCTGAGCATGGCATCAGCTACTTTTTCCACTAGAGGGTGGTCCCAGCCGGACTGTTTGTGTTGTTTTGTTGGCTCTATAATGGTTGCTGGGGCTGCAAGAACATCCCACTGATTTGAACATTCAGTGAAAGCAGGATCGTGTATTCCTGATATATATATATATATATATATATATATATATATATATATATATATATATATATATATATATATATATAGTGTATATATATAGTGTATATATATAGTGTATATATATATAGTGTATATATATAGTGTATATATATATAGTGTATATATATAGTGTATATATATATAGTGTATATATATAGTGTATATATATATAGTGTATATATATATGTATATATAGTGTATATATAGTGTATATATAGTGTATATATAGTGTATATATATATATATATATATATATATATATATATATATATATATATATATATATATATATATATATATATATACACATATATATATATATATATATATATATATATATATATATATATATATACATATATATATATACATATATATATATATATATACATATATATATATACATATATATATATATATATATATATATATATATATATATATATATATATATACACATATATATATACACATATATATATATATATATATATATATACATATATATATATATACATATATATATATACATATATATATATACATATATATATATACATATATATATATATACATATATATATATATATATATATATATATATATACATATATATATATACATATATATATATATATACATATATATATATATACATATATATATATATATACATATATATATATACATATATATATATACATATATATATATACATATATATATATATATATATATATGTATATATATATATATATATATATATATATATATATATATATATATATATATATGCATATATATATATACCCTAACTGGCGGTGGCAGCTGGTGGCGGTGGTGGCAGCTGGTTGTGGGCGGTGGCGGCTGGTGGCGGTGGTAGCGGCTGGTGGTGGCGGTGGCGGCTGGTGGCGGTGGCAGCTGATGGCGGCTGATGGTGGCGGTGGCAGCTGGTGGCAGCTTGTGGTGGCGGCTGGCTGTGGCAGGCGGTGGCGGCTGGTGGCAGCTGGTGGCGGGCGGTGGTGGTGGCTGGTGGTGGCGGTGACGGCTGGTGGCGGTGGCAGCTGATGACAGCTGGTGGTGGCGGTGATGGCGGCTGGTGGTGGCGGTGGCAGCTGGTGGCGGGTGGCGGCTGGCGGTGGCGACTGTGGCAACGGGCGGTGGCGGCTGATGGCGGGCGGTGGTGGCGGTGGCAGCTGGTGGCAACTGTGGCAACGGGCGGTGGCGGCTGATGGCGGGCGGTGGTGGTGGCGGTGGCAGCTGATGACGGCTTGTGGTGGCGGGTGGCGGCTGGCTGTGGCGGGCGGTGGCAGCTGGTAGCAGGCGGTGGTGGCGGCTGGTGGTGGCGGTGGCGGCTGGTGGCGGTGGCTGGTGGTGGCAGTGATGCCGGCTGGTGGTGGCGGTGACAGCTGGTGGCGGCTTGTGGTGGCGGCTGGCGGTGGCGGCTGGCGGTGGCGACTGTGGCAACGGGCGGTGGTGGGGGCTGGTGGTGGCGGTGGCAGCTGATGGTGGCGGTGATGGCGGCTGGTGGTGGTGGTGGCGGCTGGTGGCGGTGGCAGCTAGTGGCGGTTGGTGGTGGCAGCTGGTGGCGGCTGGTGGTGGCGGTGATGGCGGCTGGTGGTGGTGGTGGCGGCTGGTGGCGGTGGCAGCTGGTGGCGGTTGGTGTTGGCAGCTGGTGGCGGCTGGTGGTGGCGGCAGTGATGGCGGCTGGTGGTGCTGGTGGTGGCGGCGGTGATGGCAGCTGGTGGTGCTGGTGGTGGCGGCTGGTGGCGGGCGGTGGCGGCTGGTGGTGGCGGCGGGTGGTGGCTGGTGGTGGCGGCGGGTGGCGGCTGGTGGTGGCGGCGGGTGGCGGCTGGTGGTGGCGGCTGGTGGCGGGCGGTGGCGGCTGGTGGTGGCCGCTGGTGGCGGCGGTGGTGGTGGCGGCTGGTGGTGGTGGGCGGTGGCGGCTGGTGGTGGCGGCGGGTGGCGGCGGGTGGCGGGTGGTGGCGGCGGGTGGCGGCTGCTGGTAGCGGGCGGTGGCGGCTGGTGGTGCTGGTGGTGGCGGCTGGTGGCGGGCGGTGGCGGCTGGTGGCGGCGGTGATGGCGGTGATGGCGGCTGGTGGTGCTGGTGGTGGCGGCGATGTCGGCTGGTGGTGCTGGTGGTGGCGGCTGGTGGTGGCGGCGGTTGGCGGCGGGTGGCGGCTGGTGGTGCTGGTGGTGGCGGCTGGTGGTGGCGGCGAGTGGTGGCGGCAGTTGGCGGCGGGTGGCGGCCAACTGGGGCACACCCTTCACCACTGAAGGTCTGAGCACAACTAACCATGTGTGTCTCTCACCATCAGCCCAGTGCTGCCACCTCGCCCTCTCAAAATGTTTCCTTCAAAGATTGTATATTATCTTTGAACAACAAGTTTGATTATCAAGGAAATAATGCATATGTTATTGTCACATTAATACTGTGCAATATCTTATTACATTCCTGCTAAATAATTATAATTTGAAACAGGACCAAAAATTTAACATATATATAAAAACCAACATTAGAGATCACGAGGCCTAGGCCTATCTGTGACCACACATCCTGCCTCCCTGGCCAGTAACCCTCTCACACCTTACACTCCTAAATCACTCTCATAATCACTCTCACTCCTACTCTCAATCACTCTTACGCACTATTACTCACTCTTACTCTCAGTCATCCTTACTCACTCTTACTCTCATACTTACTCTTACTCACTCTCATACTCTTACTCTCACTCTTACTCTCTGTCACTCTTACTCTGTCACTCTTACTCTGTCACTCTTACTCTCACTCTTACTCACTCTCAGTCACCCTTAACCATTCACACTCACTCTCTCACTCTTACTCTCATACTCTTACTCTCACTCACTCTCAATTACTCTTACTCTCACTCTTACTCCCAATCACTCTTACTCCCAATCACTCTTACTCTCAATCACTCTTACTCTTACTCACTCTTACTCTCACTCTTACTCTCAATCACTCTTACTCTCACTCCTACTCCCAATCAATCTTACTCTCAATCACTCTTACTCTCAATCACTCTTACTCTCAATCACTCTTACTCTCATACTCACTCTTACTCTCAATCACTCTTACTCTCACTCTGTCACTCTTACTCTCACTCACTCTTACTCACTCTCAGTCACTCCTACTTTTACTCACTCTTACTCACACTTACACACTCTCTGGCACTCTCACTCACCTTCAGTCACTCTTACTCTTACTCTCAGTAACTCTTACTCTCAGTCACTCTTACTCTGTCACTCTTCCTCTTACTCACTCTTACTCTCAGTCACTCTTACTCTTACCCACTCTCACTCACTCTTACTCACTCTCATACTCTCTCTTACTCACTCTCAATCACTCTTACTCTCAATCACTCTTACTCTCAATCACTCTTACTCTCACTCACTCTCAATCACTCTTCCTCACTCACTCTTACTCTCACTCACTCTTACTCTCACTCCCACTCCCTCCTACTCTCACTCACTCTTACTTATTCCTACTCACTTTTACTCACTCTTACCCACTCTCATACTCTCAATCACTCTTACTCTCACTCACTCTTACACACTCTCATTCACTCTTACTCTCACTCACTCTTACACACAGTCACTCTTACTCTCCTTCAGTCACTCTTACTCTCCTTCAGTCACTCTTACTCTCCTTCAGTCACTCTTACTCTTACTCACTCTCAGTCACTCTTACTCTCACTCACTCTCATACTCACTCTTACTCACTCTCAATCACTCTTACTCCTACTTGTGATGAACACAGCCTTCACAATTATACTTCAGAGAATGTAAACATCTAAGAGTCATTAGAAATATGTGTAGAATAATAAACCCTACATTGTTTGAGTTAGGGAAAACACCATTTGTCATATAGATACTAGCTGTTCTTAAAGATTCACCCATTTTGCACCAGCAAGATAACATATAAGATTTTCAGGGTTGACGAATGTTAATTTTCTTGTTTGATAAACTGTGCACTTGAGACATAGTTAATAAGAACATGCCAATATAAGACAACAAAACGTTTTCAGATTCTTTCACACCACTTTCCAGCAACTTTTATAAAATATATAAATTGTCTTAGGGAATAATACATAAATTATATATTTAAACATGATATTAGTGTTTAGTGGAATGCATAAGGAGTCAAATTGTGTTAAAAAGAGCGATTTTTAGAAAATTTGGAAAACTACTTTTTTCTGATCATATTATAACTAAATGGATTTTGAACGTTTCACTGAGCCAATAAATATCATTCACAATTTATTAATGAATTTTACAAAAAACACCATAAATTTTATATTTAAACATGTAAAAACTATTTGTAATACATTAGGAACAAAATAGTTGTAGAAAAACAATTTATTATAAAACCTTTGTGTTTGGATTTTTTTATTAAAAGTTTCTCAAAGGCTCTCCTGCATCATTCTCAATGCAAATCATTCCCACACCTATGGGAAGAGATAGACGAACGTTTTCTAGATGATTTGTGTTTGCTGGGTAGTCACTGGTTGCCTCCAGGTATTAGATGGTCACTGATGGCCTCCAGGTAGTGGATGGTTACTGGTGGCCTCCAGGTAGTGGATGGTCAATGATGGCCTCCAGGCCGTGGTCACGGATGGCCTCCAGGCAGTGCCCAGGAAACAAGTTTAGGTTGCCACAACATATCTAGAAAGTGTTGGAAAGTAGGGGCAACGTTTGTTTTCACGCATTAGATGCGTAATTTTGTGTGTATGTAAATAAGTTTCTAAAACGTATTGCACGAAACGTTGGCTAAAACAAATTTGAAACCTTGTGGCAACCTTAAATGTTCCATAATTGTAGTTTTTTTATTGCTGTTATTTTTATAAATGTAGAAATATAAAAGTATATTTTCAACATTTAGTAAAAAGAAACAAGATCATAATAGAGGTTAATTCATCATTTTTATTCATTTTTTTAGGAAGAGATCGAGGAGGAGGGAGGAAGAATTCCAGGTAAGAGGATGAAGTCAAGTAGGAAGGAGGAGGAGATCGAGAAGGAAGGAGGAGGAGGAGGTCAAGGCAGAGGAGGAAGGAGGATGAGGTAGAGGAGGAAGTTAAAGAGAACGTTGAGGATGAGGAGAGCGAGGAGGAAGCAGGGCGAGGAGGAGTAGGGCGAGGAGGAAGGAGGGCAAGGAGGAGGAGGAACGAGGAGAGCAAGGAGGAAGGAGGAGGAGGAGGGCGAAGAGGGAGGAAGAGGAGGAGGAGGGCGAAGAGGGAGGAAGAGGAGGAAGGAGGAGTAGGGCGAGGAAGAAGGAGGGCGAGGAGGAAGGAGGAGGAGGAGGGCGAGTAGGAAGGAGGAGGCCGAACAGGAAGGAGGAGGGCGAGGAAGCAGGAGGGTGAGGAGGAGTAGGGAGCGGAGGCGGGTGAGGAGTTAGGAGGAGGGCGAGAAGGAAGGAGGAGGAGGAAGGAGGAAGGCGAGGAAGAAGGAGGATGAGGGCAAAGAGGAAGGAGGTGGAGGAGAGCAAAAAGGAAGAATGAGGAGGGCAAGGAGGAGGAATGAGGAGGAAGGACGAGGAGGGCGAGAAGGAAAGACGAGGAGGGCGAGGAAGGAGGAGGAGGGTGAAGAGGGAGGAGGAGGAACGAGGAGAAGTAGGGCGAGATGTAAAGAGGAGTAGGGCGAGGACGAAGGAGAGCGAGGAGGACGAGGTGGAAGATGGAGCAGTAGGGCTAGGAGGGAGGGAGGCAGAAGAGGAGTAAGAAGGAGGACGAGAAGGAAGGAGGGCGAGGAGAAAGGAGTAGGAGGTCGAGGAAGAAGAAGGGCAAGGAGGAGAGCGAGGAGCAGGAGGGCGACGAGGAAGGAGGAGGAGAGCAAGGAGGAAGGAGGAGGGAGGAGGAGGAGGAAGGAGGAGTAGGAGGGCGAAGAGGAAAGAGGAGGAGGCGAGCAAGGAGGAAGGAGGAGAGCGAGGAGCAAGGAGGAAAGAGGAGGAGAGCGAGGAGGAAGGAGGAAGAATTCCAGGTAAGAGGGTGAGGTCGAGGAGAAAGGAGGAGGTGGAGGAAGGAGGAGGAAGAGGGCGAGGCGGAAGGAGGGAGGAAAGAGGAGGAGAGCGAGGAGGAAAAAGGAAGAAGAGGGAGGTGAGCGAGGAGGAGGGCGAGAAGGAAGGAGATGGAGGAAGGAGGAGGGCGAGGAGGAAGGAGGAGGGCGAGAAGGAAGGAGGAGGAGAGCGAGAAGGAAGGACGAGGAGGGTGAAGAGGAAGGACGAGGAGAGCGAGGAGGAGGGCGAGAAGGAAGGAGGAGGGCGAAGAGGGAGGAATAGGAAGGAGGAGTAGGGCGAGGACGAAGGAGGAGGGCAAGGAGTAACGAGGAGAACGAGGAAGGAGGAGGGCGGGGAAAATGGAGGAGGAGAGCAAGGAGGAGGGTGAATAGGAAGGAGGTGGCCGAGAAGGAAGGAGGGGGACGGTGTCAAAAAAGGAGGAGAGCGAGCAGGAAGGAGGAGGACGAGAAGGAAGGAGGGGGAGTGAGGAGCACGAGGAGGAAGGAAATGGGCAAGAAGGAAGGAGTAGGAGGTCGAGGAAGGAGGAGGAGAGCAAGGAGGAAGGAGGAGGAGGACAAGGAGAAAGGAGGAGGAGGAGGCGAGCGAGGAGGAAGGAGGAGAGCGAGGAGGAAAGAGGAGGAGAGCGAGGAGGAAGGAGGAAGAAGAAGGAGGAGAGCGAGGAGGAAGGAGGAAGAAGAAGGAGGAGAGCGAGAAAGAAGCTATAGGAGGTTGAGGAGGAGAAAGAGAGCGAGGAGGAAGCAGGAAAAATTCCAGGTAAGAGGATGAGGTCGAGGAGGAAGGGGGAGGAGCGCGAGGAAGAGGGAGGAGGGTAAGGAGGAGGAGGGTGAGGAGGAAGGAGGAGGAGGGCGAGGAGGAAGGAGGAGGAGGAGGAGAGCGAGGAGGAAGAAGGAGAACGAGGAGGAAGGAGTAGGAGGGAGGAGGAAGGAGGAGTAGGAAGAGGAGGTGGAGGAAGAAGGAGGGCAAGGAGGAAGGAGGAGTAGGAGCAACCTGTCCTCTTAAAAAGAACATCAATATTTGCCATTTGACTCAACGGCTGTTTTTGGATGTTATTTTGTGTAAAACTACGTCTATTATCGCTTCCATGAACTATCTCTTGTTATACAATGAAATACCACACTCTTATTATTCTAAAACTTACTGACTATGCTCTGATATTTGTTCTTCAAGTAAAAATATATATATTTTTGCCTTAATTAGGCCATAATCCAGAAAATTTCAGCCTATCGATCTTTATATTTAGGAAAACATCTAATAAACTTGGAAATGAATTTTTCGTTCGCCGACAGTTGCCTGTTACTATTTAACCCTCTATGCTTTAATGTCGCTGGTCATTGTGATTTTCCTAGGAATTATATAGGTTTTGTAGTAGCATTTAGTCAGACTACAGTAACTTAACTAATGGGAAACCTCCATAGTCGTCGTAAATTAATAATAATCATTTATCAAATAATTAATTAGCAAACATATACAACGTTTTATGTTACGACTTTTCGGGTAGGTCGTTTTGTTTGTTTACAACCCCAATGGTTCAAAATACACAATACTTTTAATATATAAGTGACTAAGTATGCTCTAATATATGGTCCTCAATGAAAATTATCGTTTTTTTTTTGTTAATTTGTCCATAATGAATAAGATTCCTTACTGTTGATCTTTATATTAAGAAAAACATCTAAACAAATTGGTATTGTGTTTTCATTCAGATAAAGTTTCCAGATACTATTTCCTAGTTATCAATTAATGAAGGTGGTTATTTTAATTCGCGGCTACCAGGGGCTTTCTCCCATTATACAATATAAATGTACCCACTAACTATTCTCTGGTATTTGTTCTTCAAGTAAAATTACCAATTTTTTTTGCTTAGTTAGTCCATAATTCATAAAATTCCTTCAGGTCGATCTTTATATTTAGGAAAATATCTAATCAATTTGGAATTTAATTTTTCGTTCATCCTACAGTTACCAGCTACTATTTCATTGATATATTTTATGTCGCTGGTTATTACGATTTTCCAAGAATTTAAACAGCTAAACAGCAAGTAGAATCTTGTTAGAGTACAGGAATTTACCTATGGAGAACCTCGATAGCTGCCGAAAATTATTAATGATTATATATGTAATTTAAAATAATGAATTATATACCATTTCTTATGTTACGTCTTCGGCGGGTAGGCGGTTCTGCGGGTTTACAACCGAATTGTTTAAAAATCACACTATTTTAAATGTATGAGTCACTAGTATGTTCTGATATATGTCTGCAATGAACATAAAGATTGTTTTGTTGTTAATTACTCCATAAATGTGTAATGTGTTAATTCAATCTAAAATCTTTTTGAAACGTTTATATGGGAGATATACGTAGCTGGCAACTACCTAATATTTAAAAATAATAGTTACAACAATCTATTAATATATAATGTTGAAATAAATATCACAAAGTCTGTATATCTGATTTTAGATGTCTTTTAAATTTTCTTTTAAAATAGTATTAACGATTTTTGTGAATCCTGAGTAAAAATTATGTTAATTATTATTAATCTAATTGTTATTATTTTAAGTAAAAGAATTGCAAGTATTCGAATAACCACGGGGTCTCTGTTTGTGTATGAATACACGGATTTGTTTTTGTTATGAGATGGACGCCTTAGAAAGCATGGTGCAGGCCTGGGCGCATCCAATCCCACGATCGTCGTCACCCCTAAATCAACACAACAACAGGCCACCTGTAATATCCAGGTATTTAGTATTTACAATTATAATAAGTAATATTTCTTTTATAATAATATTGCAGCAGGTGGTGTAGTGGTAGGACACTCGCCTGGCGTTCCGCGAGCGCTATGTCATGGGTTCGTATCCTGGCCGGGGAGGATTTACTGGTCACAAATCCTTAACTGTAGCCTCTGTTTAACGCAACAGTAAAATGTGTACTTGGATGAAAAAACGATTCATCGCGGCGGGGATCGTATTCCAGGGACCTGCCCGAAACGCTACGCGTACTAGTGGCTGTACAAGAATGTAACAACTCTTGTATATATCTCAGGTTAGGGGCTAGGCATTTACACTCTTTGGTCAGCAAACTAGCTAGAAGGTTAGACCATTAGACTCCACTGGTCAATCGGGGCCCTGCATGGTCCAGCTTATCCTAACCTAGCCCAGCTTAAACCATCTTAGCATAGTTCATTCTAGCTGTGCATAGTGCTTGCACAGCCTTGCTTATCCTAGTTCACCTCTTCCTAGCCTACCGTAGCCAAGCCTATCCCAGTATACCCTTACCTAGTCTTGCCTAGCCTAACCCTGCCTTGCTTTTAAACATGACCAGTCCTTCCTACCCTAGTCAAGCCTTGACCAGCTTACCCAAGCCAATCCCTGCCTAGATTTAGCATAGCCTAGCCTTTTTATTATTATATAGAGGGTATCACCTCTGGTTGAGTTTGTAGGAACCCTCCACTTATAGGGTTGAGGGTTCCATATATATATTAAATATATATATATATATATATATATATATATATATATATATATATATATATATATGTATATATATATATATATATGTCGTACCTAGTAGCCAGAACGCACTTGTCAGCCTACTATGCAAGGCCAAATTTGCCTAATAAGCCAAGTTTTCCTGAATTAATATATTTTCTCAAATTTTTTTCTTATGAAAAGATAAAGCTACCCATTTCATTATGTATGAGGTCAATTTTTTTTTATTGTAGTTAAAATTAACGTAGATATATGACCGAACCTAACCAACCCTACCTAACCTAACCTAACCTATCTTTATAGGTTAGGTTAGGTTAGGTAGCCAAAAAAGTTAGGTTAGGTTAGGTAGGTTAGGTCGTCAAAAAACAATTAATTCATGAAAACTTGGCTTATTAGGCAAATCGGGCCTTGCATAGTAGGCTGAGAAGTGAGTTCTGGCTACTAGGTACGACATATATATATATATATATATATATATATATATATATATATATATATATATATATATATATATATATATATATATATATATATATATATATATATATATATATATATATATATATATATATGCATATATGTGTATATATGTGTGTGTCAGACCATGGAGGAATGATTTTTATTTAATTTAATTTATATAAAAATTATACCCAGCTTAGCCCCCACCTACATGTAGCATCCCAGTCTATCCTAAGTGATCATTACCTTACTGACTGTGTTTTCTCTTCAGCCCTGAATGTAATGTGGTGGAACATAAGCAGATACATATCAGGTCTTAGAGAATCTGTACTTCATACATTTCTTAATAATGTCTCACAAATATTTAAATAATTAAAAAAAATTGTATAATAACATCATATTATTCTTGCAATTTATT
Source organism: Procambarus clarkii (assembly GCF_040958095.1). Lineage (NCBI taxonomy): Eukaryota > Metazoa > Arthropoda > Malacostraca > Decapoda > Cambaridae > Procambarus > Procambarus clarkii. Next base: position 37,558,510 of record NC_091156.1, on the reverse strand, counting down.
TTTGCACTTTTTTTTATACAAAATTTACATTTTAAAAGATAACCTCTATTTTTAGATTGATGACTTGAAGACTACAGTGCCATCCATAGCAAATCATGTTCTTAAAATATCTCCTAGCAATGACGAGACCAATTTTCACAGAGATCAAATTTTCGCTAAGCAGTAGTCACAGGTAAGTATATATTATATATATATAATATTATATATATAAAATTAACTACTTCATTACTCAACGCACCTTTAGGCATTCTGAGAGTTGTGCTATTTTATTTTATTAATTAATTAGGATATATTTTAATGTTTTGTAATGTTTGCATTACTTTTTTTGTTTTGAAATATAAATAGTTTAGTTTTGAAACATTTTGACATTAACTATACCTGAATATTTATAAACAAAAAAATACCAGAACTATGTCCTTGACAATTGCACTACGATGTTTTTGCCAAAATCAGGTGCTCAGTGCAGTAGTTAGATCCTTAAAAGGGGTACCATCTCTGGTGCCAGATTAGGGATCAGCCTCAGATTAGGCCTCAGAGAAGAAATTAAAGAGTACTCAGAGAAGGCCTTGAATAATAGGCAGGCTGTTTGTGTGTGTTTCGACGGTAAGCTTCCTGACACCATATGTAATTACCTAAGTGTAGTTACAGGATTAGAGCTACGCTCGTGGTGTCCCGTCTACCCAGCACTCTTTGTCACATAATGCTTTGAAACTACTGACGGTCTTGGCCGCCACCACCTTCTCATTTAACTTGTTCCAACCGTGTACCACTCTGTATGCGAAAGGAAATTTTTGTATATTTCTTTGGCATCTTTGTTTAGTTAGTTTAAATCTATGACCATTTGTTCTTGAAGTTCCAGGTCTCGGGAAATCTTCCCTATCGATTTTATCAATTCCTGTTACTATTTTGTACATAGTGATTTTATCACCTCTTTTTGTTGTCTTCTAGTTTTGGCATATTTAATGCCTCTGACCTCTCCACATAGCTCTTGCCCTTTAGTTCTGGGAGCCACTTAGTAGCATGTCTTTGCACCTTTTCCAGTTAGTTGATGTGCTTCTTAAGATATGGGCACCACACAACCGCTGCATATTCTAGCCTTGGCCGAACAAAACATCAACAATTTCTTTAGTATTTCGCCATTCATGTATTTAAACGAAATTCTGAAGTTAGAAAGCGTGGCATAGGCTCCTTACACAACGTTCTTTATGTGGTTTTCAAGTGATAGTTTTCTATCTAGAATTAACCCTAGACCTCTTTCTTTATCAGAATTATATAAAGATTTCTCACATAATTTATAGGTTGTGTGGGATCTATGTTCTATTCCATATTCCATAACATGGCATTTATTCACATTAAATTCCATTTGCCAAGTGGTGCTCCATATACTTATTTTGTCCAGGTCTTCTTGAAGGGCATGACAATCATCTGAATTTCTTATCTATCCCATTATCCTAGCATCATCAGCAAACATGTTTATATAATTCTGTATTCCAACTGGTAGATCATTTATGTAGACAATGAATATTTCTGGTGCATGTACTGTGGTACTCCACTTGTGACACTTCTCCAGTCCGATTGCCTCTGATTACTGCCCTCATTTTTCTATCAGTCAGAAAATTTTTCATCCATGTTAGAAGCTTACCTGTCACCCATCCAAAATTTTCTAGTTTCCAGAACAACCTCTTATGTGGAACTCTGTCGAAAGCCTTTTTATGTCTAGATACAGTCAACCCAACTACCTTTTTCCTTTAAAATCTGTGTGGCTCAATCATAGAAACTGAGTAAATTCGATACACAGGATCTTCCAGATCGAAAACAATACTGTCTGTGTGATATTATATAATTTCTCTCCAGGGGTTCTACCCATTTAGTTTAGAGATGAAGTGGAAAATATGCTAAAGGAGCTAAGTAAGAACAAAGCAGTTGGTCCAGATGGAGTTTCACCATGGGTTCTGAGTGAATGTGCATCTGAGCTCAGCCTTCCACTACACCTGGTCTTTCAGGCATCTCTGTGTACAGGAGTCATAGCAAACATGTGGAAAAAGGCTAACATAGTTCCAATCTACAAAAATGGCAACAGGGAAGACCCCACCCCCCTCAATTATAAACCTGAATCATTGACAAGTGTAACAGTGAAAAGATGGAAAAAAAATAATAAAAACTAGGATGCCCAGCCTGCCTTGTCTAGGCTGGGCTGGGCTAGGCAACACTAGGAAGGAGTCAAATCTCTGGAGTGCCTTACTTTTCCTGATATCCTTAAAAAAGCAAGAATGATGCCATATTATAAAGGAGGCGAGACAGCAGACATAAACAATTAAAGAAAAACATCAAATCTACTTATACTTTCAAAAATATTTGATTTTTTTTTTACAAACATCTCTCTTCCTACTTTGTAAAATTCAACATGAATACAAACACACACATCCCTAGGAAGCAGCCCATAGCAGCTGTCTAACTCCCAGGTATTTATTTACTGTTAGGTGAACCAGATATAGAGAATAACCACAAAATGCTATCTTCATAAGAACTATCTTGTAAAGCCACTAGTACGCGCAGCATTTCAGGCAGGATATATATAATATATATATATATATATATATATATATATATATATGTATATATATATATATATATATATATATATATATATATATATATGCAAACAAGCCTGAATGGTCCCCAGGACTATATACAACTGAAAACTCACACCCCAGAAGTGACTCGAACCCATACTCCCACAACTGGTATGTACAGGGACGCCTTAATCCGCTTGACCATCACGACCGGACATAAGGAAGTGATAGCCGAGGCTATATGAACCACTTCCCCGCCGGCACTCGGATGGTAATCTTGGGCATAGCATTTTATCAAATCACCTCATTCTTTGGGGCACACGTGAGGAACACAAATGCAAACAAGCCTGAATGGTCCCCAGGACTATATACAACTGAAAACTCACACCCCAGAAGTGACTCGAACCCATACTCCCACAACTGGTATGTACAGGGACGCCTTAATCCGCTTGACCATCACGACCGGACATAAGGAAGTGATAGCCGAGGCTATATGAACCACTTCCCCGCCGGCACTCGGATGGTAATCTTGGGCATAGCATTTTATCAAATCACCTCATTCTTTGGGGCACACGTGAGGAACACAAATGCAAACAAGATATAGTCCTGGGGACCATTCAGGCTTGTTTGCATTTGTGTTCCTCACGTGTGCCCCAAAGAATGAGGTGATTTGATAAAATGCTATGCCCAAGATTACCATCCGAGTGCCGGCGGGGAAGTGGTTCATATAGCCTCGGCTATCACTTCCTTATGTCCGGTCGTGATGGTCAAGCGGATTAAGGCGTCCCTGTACATACCAGTTGTGGGAGTATGGGTTCGAGTCACTTCTGGGGTGTGAGTTTTCAGTTGTATATAGTCCTGGGGACCATTCAGGCTTGTTTGCATTTGTGTTCCTCACGTGTGCCCCAAAGAATGAGGTGATTTGATAAAATGCTATGCCCAAGATTACCATCCGAGTGCCGGCGGGGAAGTGGTTCATATAGCCTCGGCTATCACTTCCTTATGTCCGGTCGTGATGGTCAAGCGGATTAAGGCGTCCCTGTACATACCAGTTGTGGGAGTATGGGTTCGAGTCACTTCTGGGGTGTGAGTTTTCAGTTGTATATAGTCCTGGGGACCATTCAGGCTTGTTTGCATTTGTGTTCCTCACGTGTGCCCCAAAGAATGAGGTGATTTGATAAAATGCTATGCCCAAGATTACCATCCGAGTGCCGGCGGGGAAGTGGTTCATATAGCCTCGGCTATCACTTCCTTATGTCCGGTCGTGATGGTCAAGCGGATTAAGGCGTCCCTGTACATACCAGTTGTGGGAGTATGGGTTCGAGTCACTTCTGGGGTGTGAGTTTTCAGTTATATATATATATATATATATATATATATATATATATATATATGTATATATATATGTATATATATATATATATATATATATGTATATATATATATATATATATATATATATATATATATATATATATATATATATATATATATATATATATATGTATATATATATATATATATGTATATATATATATATATATGTATATATATATATATATATGTATATATATATATATATATGTATATATATATATATATATATATATGTCGTACCTAGTAGCCAGAACTCACTTCTCAGCCTACTATTCAAGGCCCGATTTGCCTAATAAGCCAAGTTTTCCTGAATTAATATATTTACTATAATTTTTTTCTTATGAAATGATAAAGCAACCCTTTTCTCTATGTATGAGGTCAATTTTTTTTTATTGGAGTTAAAATTAACGTAGATATATGACCGAACCTAACCAACCCTACCTAACCTAACCTAACCTATATTTATAGGTAAGGTTAGGTTAGGTAGCCAAAAAAAGCTAGGTTAGGTTAGGTTAGGTAGGTTAGGTAGACGAAAAAACATTAATTCATGAAAACTTGGCTTATTAGGCAAATCGGGCCTTGAATAGTAGGCTGAGAAGTGCGTTCTGGCTATTAGGTACGACATATATATATATATATATATATATATATATATATATATATATATATATATATATATATATATATATATATATATATATATATATGTCGATGGCGATGGTTTGGTTATGGGAAGAGAATCTCTTCCCATAACCAAACCATCGCCAGAGAAATCCTAGTAAACAACACAGAAATCATCGATAGATACAGCGATAGCAGGCGGCTTGACGTTTGCGAGGCACTACACATCAAGAAGTCAACACCAGCAATCAACAGCCAATTATTGCACAACTATATTCTACCCACCTCAAGACTCCGCTCCAATATAGAAGCATCAAGAAATATGGACCAATAGGCTTTCTACAAACACTTCTATTCAATATCCATTGTTTCGTGTTCTGTCTTGTGTTGATACTTTTAATACCCTATTAATATCCTCTAATGCCACATCATCCTTCCCACCTCACTCAAATGTAATGCAACATCACCCTTCCCACCTCACTCAAATGTAGATATAAAATCAGGGAAATGCAAGTTCTAATCAGTTGTGTATTTGTGAAGTCTTTGAAAATGTAATAAGTTTTACGAAACGCGCCCGTGTCGCGTCAGACTAGAAATAAAAATGAATTTTGGAGAAGTGATTTTTGATTTACCTCCAACAGTGAAGCATAATGTACGAAAGATTGAGAAAATTCGTGTTAGAATTATTAATCTTACTTTTTCGGTCATATTTAATAAAATATGTCTACAGGAAAGACTGCTACCAAAATATACTAATATATATATATATGTATATATATATATATATATATATATATATGTATATATATATATATATATATATATGTATATATATATATATATATATATATGTCGTACCTAGTAGCCAGAACTCACTTCTGAGCCTACTATGCAAGGCCCGATTTGCCTAATAAGCCAAGTTTTCATGAATTAATTGCTTTTCGACTACCTAACCTACCTAACCTAACCTAACCTAACTTTTTCGGCTACCTAACCTAACCTAACCTATAAAGATAGGTTAGGTTAGGTTAGGTAGGGTTGGTTAGGTTCGGTCATATATCTACGTTAATTTTAACTCCAATCAAAAAAATTCACCTCTTACATAATGAAATGGGTTGCTTTATCATTTCATAAAAAAAAAATTAGAGAAAATATATTATTTCATGAAAACTTGGCTTATTAGGCAAATCGGGCCTTGCATTGTAGGCTGAAAAGTGAGTTCTGGCTACTAGGTACGACATATATATATATATATATACATATATATGTATACATATATATATATATATATATATATATATATATATGTATATATATATATACATATATATATATATATATATATATATATATATATATATATATATATATATATGTATATATATATATATGTATATATATATATATATATATATATATATATATATGTATATATATATATATGTATATATATATATATATATGTATATATATATATGTATATATATATATATGTATATATATATATATATATGTATATATATATATATATATATATATATATATATATGTATATATATATATATATATATATATATATATATATATATGTATATATATATATATATATATATATATATATATGTATATATATATATATATATATATATATATATATATATATATATATGTATATATATATATATATATATGTATATATATATGTATATATATATATATATATATATATATATATGTATATATATATATATATATATATGTATATATATATATATATATATATATGTATATATATATGTATATATATATATATATATGTATATATATATATATATATGTATATATATATATATATATGTATATATATATATATATATATATATATATATATATATATATATATATATATATATATATATGTATATATATATATATATATATATATATATATGTATATATATATATATATATATATATATATATGTATATATATATATATATATATATATATATATGTATATATATATATATATATATATATATATATATATATATATATATATATATATATGTATATATATATATATATATATATATGTATATATATATGTATATATATATATGTATATATATATGTATATATATATATGTATATATATATATATGTATATATATATGTATATATATATATGTATATATATATATATATATATATGTATATATATATGTATATATATATATATGTATATATATATGTATATATATATGTATATATATATATATATATATATATATATATATATATATATATATATATATATATATATATATATATATATATATATATATATATATATATATATACATATATATATATATATATATACATATATATATATATATATATATATATATATATACATATATATATACATATATATATATATATATATATATATATATATACATATATATATATATATATATATGTATATATATATATATATATATATATATATATATATATATATATATGTATATATATATATATATATGTCGTACCTAGTAGCCAGAACTCACTTCTCAGCCTACTATTCAAGGCCCGATTTGCCTAATAAGCCAAGTTTTCCGGAATTAATATATTTACTATAATTTTTTTCTTATGAAATGATAAAGCAACCCTTTTCTCTATGTATGAGGTCAATTTCTTTTTATTGGAGTTAATATTAACGTAGATATATGACCGAACCTAACCAACCCTACCTAACCTAACCTAACCTATATTTATAGGTAAGGTTAGGTTAGGTAGCCAAAAAAAGCTAGGTTAGGTTAGGTAGGTTAGGTAGACGAAAAAACATTAATTCATGAAAACTTGGCTTATTAGGCAAATCGGGCCTTGAATAGTAGGCTGAGAAGTGCGTTCTGGCTATTAGGTACGACGTATATATATATATATGTATATATATATATGTCGTACCTAGTAGCCAGAACGCACTTCTCAACCTACTATGCAAGGCCCGATTTGCCTAATAAGCCAAGTTTTCATGAATTAATTGTTTTTCGACTACCTAACCTACCTAACCTAACCTAACCTAACTTTTTCGGCTACCTAACCAAACCTAACCTATAGAGATAGGTTAGGTTAGGTTAGGTAGGGTTGGTTAGGTTCGGTCATATATCTACGTTAATTTTAACTCCAATAATTTTTTTTTACCTCATACATAATGAAATGGGTAGCTTTATCATTTCATAATAAAAAAATTAGAAAAAATATATTAATTTAGGAAAACTTGGCTTATTAGGCAAATCGGGCCTTGCATAGTAGGCCAAAAAGTGAGTTCTGGTTACTAGGTACGACATATATATATATATATATATATATATATATATATGTATATATATATATATATATATATATATATATATATATATATATGTATATATATATATGTATATATATATATGTATATATATATATATATATATATATATATATATATATATATATATGTATATATATATATATATATATATATATATATATATATATATATATATATATATATATATATATATGTATATATATATGTATATATATATGTATATATATATATATATATATATATATATATATATATATATATATATATATATATATATATATATATATATATATATATATATATATATATATATGTATATATATATATATATATATATATATATATATATATATATATATGTATATATATATATATATATATATATATATATATATATATATATATATATATGTATATATATATATATATGTATATATGTCGTACCTAGTAGCCAGAACTCACTTCTCAGCCTACTATTCAAGGCCCGATTTGCCTAATAAGCCAAGTTTTCCTGAATTAATATATTTACTATAATTTTTTTCTTATGAAATGATAAAGCAACCCTTTTCTCTATGTATGAGGTCAATTTTTTTTTATTGGAGTTAAAATTAACGTAGATATATGACCGAACCTAACCAACCCTACCTAACCTAACCTAACCTATATATATTGGTAAGGTTAGGTTAGGTAGCCAAAAAAAGCTAGGTTAGGTTAGGTTAGGTAGGTTAGGTAGACGAAAAAACATTAATTCATGAAAACTTGGCTTATTAGGCAAATCGGGCCTTGAATAGTAGGCTGAGAAGTGCGTTCTGGCTATTAGGTACGACATATATATATATATATATGTATATATATATATATATATATATATATATATATATATATGTATATATATATATATATATATATATATATATATATATATATATATATATATATATATATATGTCGTACCTAGTAGCCAGAACTCACTTCTCAGCCTACCATTCATGGCCCGATTTGCCTAATAAGCCAAGTTTTCCTGAATTAATATATTTACTATAATTTTTTTCTTATGAAATGATAAAGCAACCCTTTTCTCTATGTATGAGGTCAATTTTTTTTTATTGGAGTTAAAATTAACGTAGATATATGACCGAACCTAACCAACCCTACCTAACCTAACCTAACCTATATTTATAGGTAAGGTTAGGTTAGGTAGCCAAAAAAAGCTAGGTTAGGTTAGGTTAGGTAGGTTAGGTAGACGAAAAAACATTAATTCATGAAAACTTGGCTTATTAGGCAAATCGGGCCTTGAATAGTAGGCTGAGAAGTGCGTTCTGGCTATTAGGTACGACATATATATATATATATATATATATATATATATATATATATATATATGTATGTATATATATATATATATATATATATATGTATATATATATATATATATATATATATATGTATATATATATATATGTATATATATATATATATATATATATATATATATATATATATATATATATATATATATATGTATATATATATGTATATATATATATATATATATATATATATATATATATATATATATATATATATATATGTATATATATATATATATATATATATATATATATATATATATATATATATGTAATATATATATATATATATATATGTAATATATATATATATATATTATATATATATATATATAGCAGTTGACAATATAGCATTGGTGACAAGTCGCCAATATATGTCATTCTTAAAAAAGACGAATATCTGGCGAAAATGAACATCATACTCTCTGACCAAACTAAGTTCCAAAGGGTAACGAAGGACACTACAGCCGAATTAAAAGCAAAGGTCAACAAACTGATCGAAACTGTGAACGCCAAGAAATCCGGACTCCACCTGCCAAAGATCATTGGGGAATATAAACCTGGATATGCGTATGGAAATGTCAAGACACACAAGCCTGGAAACCCACTTCGGCCAATCATTAGCCAGTTACCCACACCCACGTACAGACTGGCGAAGCGACTCAACGGCCTGCTGACTCCTTATGTTCCCTGCGCCTTCAGCCTGAAGTCTCCAATGGAATTTGTCGACTTACTGCGGGGCACACGGGCCACAGGGATAAGAGCCTCGTTGGACGTAGAATCGCTGTTTACCAACGTACCTGTGGAGGAGACAATCGGGATGATAGCCGACAGAGTGTATCGTGATCCAGCCTGTACTCCTCTTGACATACCAGAAAATATTCTGAGGAAACTACTCCAAGCTTGTACTAAAGAGGCACCCTTCTTGAGCCCGCATGGGCTCATGTATAAGCAAGTAGATGGGGTCGCCATGGGTTCTCCCCTAGGTGTCCTGTTTGCAAACTTCTACATGGGTACCATCGAGCGAAAAGTCTTAGTCGACATGAACTTGAAACCGGCCATATACTGCAGGTATGTTGACGACATTTTTACACAGGTACCTGATGTCAGACATCTGCAGGAGCTGAAGGAGGCATTTGAGCAGAGTTCAGTGATGCGTTTCACTTACGAGATGGAAAAGGATGGGAAGCTGCCCTTTCTAGATGTAACTGTCATGGAAAAGAGCGGAGGTTTCCACACTGCAGTTTACACTAAGGAAACGAACATAGGAATGTGCCTAAATGCCAACAGCGACTGCCCAGACAGGTACAAGAGGAGTGTTGTTAACGCATATGTCGAACGTGCTCTCAGCCACAGCTCAGAATGGAAGCAAGTCGACGAAGAACTCTGTAGGGTAAGGCAGGTCCTAGTCAACAACGGCTTCTCCAATGGTTTCGTCGAAGACATCATAAGAAGGAAAGTGAAACGCCATGCAACCTCTGAAGAGACAACTAACACAACACCTATACCCCCTATTAGACTATTTTACAGGAACTTCTTTTCCACAGCTCATAAAACGGAGGAAAGGGTCCTGAAAGATATTGTTAATAGAAACGTTATCCCTACAGACAAAAATCAGAGGATACAACTGACGATTTACTATAAAACCAGAATAACGGCCAGCCTACTCATGAGAAACTCTCCAGACACAAAACAGAACGCTTTAAAAGAGACTAACGTCGTCTATGCCTTCAAAAGCCCTCTTGGGGGACTGTAAGCTCCAAAAAACCCAGTATATAGGCAAGACAACAACATCTCTTTCTAGGCGTTTAACGATGCATAAGCAACAGGGCTCCATTAAGGAACATATAATCTCTTCCCACAACCAAACCATCGCCAGAGAAATCCTAGTAAACAACACAGAAATCATCGATAGATACAGCGATAGCATGCGGCTTGACGTTTGCGAGGCACTACACATCAACAAGTCAACACCAGCAATCAACAGCCAATTAATGCACAACTATATTCTACCCACCTCAAGACTCCGCTTCAATATAGAAGCATCAAGAAATATGGACCAATAGGCTTTCTACAAACACTTCTATTCAATACCCATTGTTTCGTGTTCTGTCTTGTGTTGATGAAATTAATACCCTATTAATGCCACCTCTTGTTCTGTCTTGTGTTGATGAAATTAATACCCTATTAATGCCACCTCACCCCATCCACCTCACTCAAATGTAGTTATAAAATCGGAGATGCGTAAGTTCTATTCAGTTGTGTATTTGTAAACTAAAGTCTTTGAAAATGTTATATATATATATATATACATATATATATATATATATATATATATATATATATATATATATATATATAATAACCACAGAATAACCAGAATAACCACATGTGAAAAATAGAAAATGCTTAACGCGTTTTCGGCTAATTCGCCTTCATCATAGCAAAGTAGAATGTTTCTACTTTTTACATGATTCTATTACATGATTCTATTTTTGATTCTACTTTGCTCTGATGAAGGTGAATTAGCCGAAAACGCGTTAAGCATTTTTATTTTTCACATGTGCTTCTTCTGCATACTTGGATCAGTGTTTCTGTGATCATATATAACGTTGTATGGAGGACCTATGGCAATTCCACGACCGAGAGATAGCTTCCTGAACCTTGCAGGAATTAACCTCCATGAGGACCAAGTCACTCTCCTAAATCTGGGTATAAACTGTCACGTTATGTCCAGACCGAGTGAGATGGCCCGGAAAGTGGAGATGGAAATTCTGTTGGACGACATATTCGACCTCGAGACACAAAAGAAGGTCACTACCAAAGATACCTTACAAGCAGAACTTATTGCGGAAGGAGGAAAGAATCAAGGCAACCACAGAAGCACCATACTGTCCCCCGAGCTCAAAGCGGCAGCTAAGAGCCTTCGTGAGAACAAGGAGATAGTTGTCAGGAGAGGTGACAATTCGCCAATATACGTCATTCTTAAAAAAGACGAATATCTGGCGAAAATGAACCTCATACTCTCTGGCCAAACTAAATTCCAAAGGGTAACGAAGGACACTACAGCCGAATTGAAAGCAAAGGTCAACAAACTGATCGAAACTGTGAATGCCAAGAAATCCGGATTCTACCTGCCGAAGGGTATTGGGGAATATAAACCTGGATATGCGTATGGAAATGTCAAGACACACAAGCCTGGAAACCCACTTCGGCCAATCATTAGCCAGATACCCACACCCACGTACAGACTGGCGAAGCGACTCAACGGCCTGCTGTCTCCTTATGTCCCTTGCGCCTTCCGCCTGAAGTCTCCAAAGGAATTTGTTGACTTACTGCGGGGAGCACGGGCCACAGGGATAAGAGCCTCGTTGGACGTAGAATCCCTGTTTACCAACGTACCTGTGGACGAGACAATCGGGATGATAGCCGACAGAGTGTATCGTGATCCGGCCTGCACTCCTCTTGACATACCAGAAAACATTCTGAGGAAACTACTCCAAGCTTGTACTAAAGAGGCACCCTTCTTTAGCCCGGATGGGCACATGTATAAACAAGTAGATGGGGTCGCCATGGGTTCCCCCCTAGGTGTCCTGTTTGCAAACTTCTACATGGGTACCATCGAGCAAAAAGTCTTAGTCGAAATGAACTTGAAACCGGCCATATACTGCAGGTATGTTGACGACATTTTTACACAGGTACCTGATGTCAGACATCTGCAGGAGCTGAAGGAGGCATTTGAGCAGAGTTCCGTGCTGCGTTTCACTTACGAGATGGAAAAGGATGGGAAGCTGCCCTTTCTAGATGTAACAGTCATAAAAAAGAGCGGAGGTTTCCACACTGCAGTCTACACTAAGGAAACAAACATAGGAATGTGCCTAAATGACAACAGCGACTGCCCAGACAGGTACAAGAGGAGTGTTGTTAACGCTTATGTCGACCGTGCTCTCAGCCACAGCTCAGAATGGAAGCAAGTCGACGAAGAACTCTGTAGGGTAAGGCAGGTCCTAGTCAACAACGGCTTCTCCAATGGTTTCGTCGAAGACATCATAAGAAGGAAAGTGAAACGCCATGCAACCTCTGAAGAGACAACCAACACAACACCTATACCCCCTATTAGACTATTTTACAGGAACTTCTTTTCAACAGCTCATAAAACGGAGGAAAGGGTCCTGAAAGATATTGTTAATAGAAACGTTATCCCTACAGACAAAAATCAGAGAATACAACTGACGATTTACTATAAAACCAGAAAAACGGCCAGCCTACTCATGAGAAACTCTCCAGACACAAAGCAGAACGCTTTAAAAGATACCAACGTCGTCTATGACTTCAAATGCCCTCTTGGGGA
>NC_091156.1:37504835-37539835 GCF_040958095.1 Procambarus clarkii | reverse complement strand
AGGAGGTCGAAGAGGAAGGAAGAGTTGGTAAGGGAGGAAGGTCGCGGAGACGGAGGTCGAGAGAAAGGTGGAAGGAGGAGGTCGAGGAGGAAGAGGTCAAGGAGGAAGGAGGAAAAATTCCAGGTAGAAGGATGAGGTCGAGGAGGAAGGAGAATGATGTTGAGGAGGAAGGAGGAGGAGGAGATCGAGGAGGAAGAAAAAGATCAAGGAGGAAGGAGGAGGAGAGGAAAGGAGCAGGACGTATGGGGGGAATTAGGTAACGGAGCAGAAAAGGAGGGGGAAGAACAGCAAGGGTAGGAGTAGTACAGGTAAGAGGGGGAGGGGGAAGAGGAGGAGGAGTAAGAGAAGGGGGATGAGAAGGGGAAGAGGAGGGGGTAGAGAGGAGGGGTTAGAGAAGGGGAAGAGTAGGGGGAGGGGTAAGAGAAGGTGGTTAAGGCGGGGGGAGGAGTAAGAGAAGGGGGGATGAGGAGGAAGAGAAAGAGATGAGGGGCAAGGGAAGGAGGGATGAGAAGAACGGGGAGGGGGTAAGGGAAGGGGATGAGGAGGAGGGGGAAGAAGAGGAGGGGGGAAAAGGAGGGGGGGATAAGAGAAGGGGGGATGAGTAGGAAGAAGAGGAGAAGGGGGAATAAGGAGGAAGGGAAAGAGGGGAGGGATAAGAGAAGGAAGGGGTAGAGCAGGGGGAGGGGTAAGAGAAGGAAGGGGTAGAGCAGGGGGAGGGAGTGATGGTCACTAAGCGCGGGTATAAACACTGGACCACCCGGGTGATGGTCAGCTGGCTACTACTGGCTCTCGCCTGGTGGGACCCACATCACAACCGTCGCTGCCTCACCAACTTGCAGTGTTCACTTAATAATATTTATTTAATTCATTAGTAAAATCGGAGATAAAGTTATGCAAAACATTATTATCTTATTCTTTATTTTTCTTGCTGTATTTGATGAAGATGAACACACCATAGTCATCTACCAAGACATGCCTGTTTAATCCAGCGCCCTAACACGTCATAGCAACTCTGTAGGCCTATAGTGTATGCCTCACACAGGTCCCGTTACACTCCCTCCCCATCTTCCCCTCTTCCTTCCTCCCTTCTTACCCCTTCCTTTTCCCCTTCCTCCTCCTCATTCCCTTTCTCTTACCCCTCCTCTTTCCCTGCCTTCACATCCCCTCTTCTCTTACCCCCTCCTTATCCCACTTCCCTTACCACCCCTTCTCTTCCCCTTCCTTCTCATCCCCCTTCCCTCACTACTCCTCTTCGCCCTCTCCCGTTTCCCTCTACTACTTCTACCCCTGCTATTCTCTCCCCTCCTCTTCTCCTCAGCCACTTAGTTCCCCCCTACCCAACGTCGTCCTCCTTCCCCCTCCCCCGTCCTCCTAGACCTACTCCTTCCTCCTCTACCTCATCCTTCCTCCTCTGCCTCGACCTCCTGCCCCTCTTCCTCCTCCTCCTCCTCAATTCCTCCTCGACCTCCTCCTCCTTGCCCTCCTCCTTCCTCCTTCCTCCTCGTCCTACTCCTTCTTCCTCGCCCTCCTCCTTCCTACTAGATTTCCTCCTCCTCCTCGCCCTACTCCTCCTTCCTCCTCGCTCTCCTTCTCCTCCTTCCTCACCCTCTTCCTCCTTCCTTCTTGAATCCTCCTTTCTCCTCCCCCTCCTTGAATCTGTGGAAATGAATGAGCAAATGTGCTGGCTGCTGAAGGCGCTGAAGGATCATTTTGTATCATTTTGGATACAAAATGTCCATGGAGATTCAGAATGGAAACAATTATAGTTGAGCATGCAGAGGAGTAAGAATCTGTGGTGAGAGTGAAGGACACAGCCTTGACAACTATACTTCAGAGAATGTAAACATGTAAACATTGAGAATGTAGGACAACAAAAAGTCTTCAGAATCTTTCACACCGCTATTGAGCAACATTTACAATTTATATAAATTATTTTAGGGAATAATAGATACACTTTGTATTTAAACATGATATTAGTGTTTAGTGGAATACATAAGGAGTCAAATTGTGTTAAGAGCGATTTTTAGAAAATTTAGAAAACTACTTCTTCTGATCATAGATCATAGAATAACTAAATATATTTTGAAGGTTTCATTCAGCCATTAAATATCATTCATAATTTATTAATGAATTTTACAAAAAAACTAAAATTTATATTTAAACATGTAGAAACTATTTGTAATATATTAGGAACAAAATAGTTGTGGAAAAAAAATTTATTATACATCCTGTGTGTTCGGATTTTTGGATTAAAAGTTTCTCAATGCAAGTCATTCCTACACCTATGGGAAGAGATAGATGAACGTTTTCTATACGATTTGTGTTTGCTGGGCGAATACCAGTTGCAACATGGTGTGGTAGGAGAACAGTGACAACACTGGCATTTAACCGAGCATTCTTGGAGACCCGAACAGGGGTCTCTCCAATGCAGGACAAAGCGGCTAAGCGAGTAGCTGCATCCTGAGAAGGAGCAGCGACGATACGCGTACCGTGACTGGTGGAGTTAAAAGTAACAGAGGCATCTACTAAATCAACAAGGTGTTTATGCAGGGAGAAATCGTCAGGATGAGTAGAATCCAGATGGTGGAGATCAAAGTATTTAGCCCACGTAGCGGGATCAAACAAGGCATTTAAGTACTATTACGGGAAGGGATGGTGCGAGTGCGGCCGTGGCGGGAACGGCATTGAGAATCCCCGGAGCTCATGGGGGTAAAAGGCGCAGTAGTCACAATGAGAGACGAAGCCGTGCAGGGGACGAAGTGGTCAACACTGGGGACTCGACTGTACCGCTGAGGAGGGAGGAGAGCTGAGGGGAGTAGTCAGGTCGTCGGGGCCCAATGCAGCACGGGCAACAGGGCCTGGTCTTCCAACACAGTCCAACTTGGGGGCTTGGTCGCCCACCCCACGAGCCTGAGAAAGTACAAGGGAAACATTATCAGCCATGAAAACGAGGGAAAACTTTCATTTATGAATGTGTCCACACACCCACCATGGAGCCACAATTAGAGGCAGGACACCCAACAAGAAGCTATCGCCGATCTTAACAGGGCCCCCTAGGGGTGCGTCGTGAGTATATGCCACATTAAAAACCGTGAGTCCGTCGAGAGCGGGTTCAATGATGAAAGGAGGATTGACAATAAAAGGGTCCCCTCGCTCGAGACGCTGGGTACTACAGTTCTACGGGTGCAAGAGTATGCCTCCTCAAGTAAGTATCAAAAGAAGGCACCAAACCGGGAAGGCTATGTAGCACCATCAAATGCGCAAAATAATCAGAGGGCGCTAAATATCACCAAGGATGCCAATACGAGAAAAACGCATAAGGCAAACGATATCAAAAGTATCCGAGTTACCAAGAATTCTATTGAGGGACAGGTGACCGCGAGGGGCGGTTGGAAAGCAAGACACACGCTCATCCTGGAAGTCAGGACATTCAAGAAGGACATGCACGACCGTAAGAGTGACAATGCAACTAGGACAATAAGGAGCAGGGCGACGCTCCATCAAGTGACCATGGGTTAAGCGAGTATGGCCAATACGCAACCTCGCCAGAGCTGTTTCCCACCGCCGGTTACGGTGGAAGGAGGACAGCCACGAGGAAACAACATTTAAGAGTACGTAGCTTGTTACCAGTAACAGACAACCAAGAAGAAGGCCAACGGGTAAGGACTGAGGAATGGATAACCGGGTAAAAGTCGGAATACGGAATGCCTTTACGAGAGATGGGACAAGAGCGGACAGCTTCCTTGGCGGCAGCATCCGCACGCTCATTTAAACACACACCAATATGGCTGGGAACCCAACAAAACTCAACCGACTTAAATTTACTGTGAACAAGAAACAGCCAATGCTGGATCTCGACAACTGGATGAACCGGATTAAAGGACCCGAGAGCCATGAGAGCACTACGAGAGTCAACGATAACTACAAAGGAAGACTGACAACGAGAAAGCAGGAGATGAAGAGCAGAGAGAATAGCATAAAGTTATGCTGTAAAGATGCTAGTCTCCGGAGGTAAGCGACACATGTAAGTGCGATCAGGAAAAACAACAGTAGCCAACACCGTCCGCCGACTTAGACCCATCGGTGAAGACAAACGGAGCGGGAGTGAGAAGAAAAGTGCTCAAGGAAAAGGCGTTTTAGAACCATAGAAGGGGTAAAAGCTTTAGTGATACGGGTCAAAGAAGTACAAAACCGCGGAAGAGGGACTCTCCACGGGGGCAAAGAAGGAACAACACGAGGAGAAACAATAGAAATACGAACGGAAAGAGAATCCTGGAGGCAAGATAACCAGACAGAAAGAGGGAGGTGGTAAAGAGGAACAGGAACCGCAGGAGGGTAAAAGTTAAAGCACGACAGAGGCGAGAGGAAGGATGTTGTAAGGACCGCACAAGATAGCGAAGACAGTAGCGATCACGGCGGTCCTGGAGAGACAGGAAGCCAATGTCAACATACAAGCTAAGGACGGGAATCGAACGAAAGGCACCAGAACTGAGATGCAACCCAGTATGGTGCAAAGCATCAAGACGGCGAAGAGTAGGAGGAGAAGCACACGAGTAACAGGGCAACCATAATCTAGCTTAGACAGGACAAGAGGAATGTAAAGCAAGGAGTGCACGCCTATCTACCCCCCAAGAAGTATGGGACAAGACTCTAAGGAGGGTAAGGGCCTTAGAGCACTCAACACGGAGGTAAGAGATATGGGGAGACCAAGACAAACGAGTGTCAAGGAATAACCCCAAAAGCTTCGCGGAATCTTTGTATTCAAGGGGATGACCATAAAGTGGCAGAGGGACGAAGAACAACCCGTTTCCGCGTAAAAGTTATGGCACAAGTCTTAGAAGTAGAGAAACTTGAAGCCATGTTCTGTGGCCCAAGACGACACGGCATCAATTGCAAGTTGAAGCCGGCGTTAAAGGACAGGCGAATCATCACCCTGACAACAAAGGGTAAGATCATCGACAGAGCGGAGAAGACACCAGAAGGAAGAGAGGAAAGAAGACCATTGAGGACAACCAGAAAAAGAGTAGTGCTCAGAACATTACCCTGGGGTACACCACCGTATTGCTGAAAAGAGGGAGAGAGCGGTACCAAGGCGCACCCGAAAGGAACGACGAGAGAGGAAGCTGCGGAGAAAGAGAGGGAGATGACCACGAAGGACAAAAGAATGAAGTTGAGATAGGATATGATAACGCCAAGTGGTGTCGTAAGCCTTTTCCAGGTCAAAAAGGACGGCAACAACGGAGGTCTTCGCAGCAAAAGCAGTATGAATATAGACCTCCAAGTTCACCAGGACATCTGTCGTGCTGCGGCACTTGCGGAAACCAAATTGAGAAGGGGAGAGGTGGTGATGGTGTTCCAGGAACCACATCAGACGAACGTTAACCATACGTTCAAAGAGTTTGCAGACACAACTTGTGAGAGCAATAGGGCGAAAGTCCTTAGGGGAAGTACCCAGAGACCCCGGTTTGCGAACAGGGAGGACAACGGCATCGAGCCAGTCCTCGGGGACTGACGACGACTCCCAGATCCGATTATACAGACGCAGTAAATACCGAGACTTGCTCGGAGGGAGATGGCGAAGCATCTCAATGAATACCATCGGAGCCCGCCGCCGTAGAACCGCAGAGGGCCAGGGCAGAACGAAGTTCAGTGAGAGAGAAGGGATCATTATAGGGACGCTGAAGACGAGTGCAGAAATCTAAAGGACGAGACTCGAGGACAGGTTTACGAAGAAGGAAAGATTGGGGAAGATGAAGACCAGAGCTAACAAAAGAAAAGTGGGAACCCAGTTCGGAAGCGACCTGCAACGGGTCCGCCACAAGAGTATCATGGAGGTGAAGGACCGGTGAAACATCGGGAACGAACTTACCCGCTATCTTGCGGATACACTTCCAGATCTGGGCCAGAGGGGTGTCGGACGTAATTGTTGAGACAAAATGCCCAACATTCACGTTTAGCCGTACGGATGGCCCTACGGGCCACCGCACTCGCTTTCCGAAAGAAAAGAAAAGAATCGGTCGTCTGCCTACGGCGGTGCCTCTTCCAGGCTGCACGCTTACAGCGGACAGCCCGAGCAGTCCGCATTCCACCAGGGAGCGCACTTCCGCGGACCCCGAGAGGAAGAGCGAGGAATAGAGCGGAGGGCAGCGTTGAAGACTGTCACGAAAGAGGAGGAGAGCGTGAGAGAGAGGCAGAAGGGAGAGGTCAGAGAGAGCAGCACTGAGGGTAAATAGGGTCCAGTCTGCCTTAGCAAACTGCCACCTAGGGAAAGAGAGGGAAGGGCGAAAAGAGGAAAAGGAAACAAGGATGGGGAAATGATCACTTCCATGGAGGTCATCAAGAACCTGCCACGTGAAATCTAAGTAAAGAGAAGAAGAGCAGAGAGAAAGATCAAGACAAGAAAGGGTGCGAGTCCACGAGTCCAAATGAGTGGGCTCACCAGAATTCAGAAGAGACAGGGAAGAAGAGAGGAGAAACGGCTCAAGGAGGCGACCCCGGGTATTCGTCAGAACGTCACCCCAAAGAGAATGACGACAATTGAAGTCACCCAGCAGGAGCACAGGCTCCGGCAAGGAGTCTAGGTGGTGTTTCAAGTCAGGAAGAGAGAGCGGGACACTCGGGGGGGGAGATAAATGGAACAAACTGTGTACCATTTCCCCACAAAGATACGAGCAGCAGAACAATGGAGAGGCGAAGGAAAAAGTAAAGGAACAAAAGGAACATCAGCACGAATCAAGAGAGCAGAAGAATTAGAAGCCCCAGCAATGGCTGGGGGGGGGGGGGTAGAGAAAGGAATAGCCACGAAAACGACCAGGACGAGCACCAAGCATTGGCTCCTGGAGACAGACACAAAGGGGCGAAAACCGCGAAATCAGAAGTTGGAGTTCGAGGAAATTGGCGTAATAACCTCGAACGTTCCATTGAAGAATGGACAACGACGAGAAGAGAAAGGACAAAAACAGAGAACAAGGAAGAAACCAAGGCGAAAGAGCAACAGAGCACGTTAAAGAATATCAGGGTCGGGATCAGGGTCAGCGGGCATGGGTAAACTAAGCAAAGATGGAGGGAAGGAAACGGGAGAACAGATCAGAGGTGGGCGGGCGGGGTCCGGAGGAGGAGGAGGAAGAGGAGGAGACAACGGAGAGGAGCAGTCAAGGACAAATCAACATTAAACTTTACAATCCTGAGCAACAGCCATACAAGGTTCCACCTCTTACTCTTCATTACACCACATTTTGGCAGCCTTTTAAAAAAATTGGGTCAAAACCTTAAGCAATAATAAATCTAGTAGAGGTAAGAAAGTGAGCAATTATCAAAAGGCACCAAACCGGGAAGGCTATGTATAGAGGTAAGAAAAACAGGAATAAAAGAATTTTTTTAATTTCTACTAAACAAATTTAACATACAAATGGATAATGAAGTTATTCATTGCATAACTATTTCCCGCCAGGGGGAATTTTGCACAATCCGTACCCGAATAACGAAAGGCACTAGTAACTACATTATACATGGTCGTTTGTATTGCCTTCATGTGTAACCTTCTGGGTGTGGGCAGGAGTCACGGCCTCAGCCAAGGCAGAAAACATAGCAAAACTGATTTTCTTAAACTTGAAATTAATCCGACTACATTTAAAAACTTTGCTATTAAAGTAGTTTAATGCCCAACACTTATTGGAAAACTACTTTAGAAGTATGCTTGCTCTGTTGAATCCAATTCAATTATTCAACTGCATGTTAGAGCAATGGAATTATGATGAAAGTATTACTGAACCGAATTTTAAGAGCAAAGTTCAGTTGGTGAATTTCAATAAATTATGTTTACTGTACAAAACTTATTACACCCACGAGTATATTAAAGTTATTGAAGGCATTAGAAATTATTTCAAAACATTTGCCTATAAACAAATTATCAGCCATTAAAACTAAATCGTTAACAAGTTTTTCGGTGCCATGTGCAGATTATCATTTGAAAATTCTGTTTCCACAATTCTTCTCGATCCACTGATTCATCTCTTGCTCGAGCTCTGGCGAAAAGTGGTTCTTCCAGTCTCCAATTTCACCTGGGAAAACATAATTCAGAGAAAAAGTTAGTGAATTATGCACAATTTGCTTTTTCCAACTTGTCAAGCATTTTACTATCCATTCCTCGATTGACCAAGTTGTTCCCATGCATGGGGTCTGACCACACCTACCAAACTACCTGTCCCTTTGTGTGCTAAAGCTTGCAAAGCATTCTAAATCCAAGGCGATAAAACCATTTGTGAAGCAAAGCCAAGTACCTTTAATATCGAGAAAAGACTAACAAAAGCAGCCGTTTGGATCCCGTCAACAAACCACATGCTGTTGGAAAAGCGCACCTTCTCACAGGCCGCCCCCAATGACACCATAAGCAGGCGACGAGTCACAATGTCACAATCGACATGACACCGTATTTAACAATTATAACTCCGGATGAGGGAAGATTCCAAGGCAACCTTGAAAAACGATGTTTATATTATCAAAGTCTGGGTGGGCTCGAGTTCCACTGTATACTCACAACAGCACTCATGATATGAACCAGTCTTTTGGCTAAATGAAACCGTTGAAAGGGAAGTGGGTGAAGATCGAGACCTGCGAGACAAGATGCTGTAAACCCAGGACTCAAGGGAGGAGTTCCCGATTGAAAAGGTGCCAGCCGAGTCTGAAAACGTTTAAAACATCAAAGACCAAACACATAGGATCTTAAGACCAAGCCCAAATATTATCAACATATTAGCAAAGTCAGCATTAATACAAAGCTTGTTTACATTTATAGGACACGCATTCGGCTATCTTAACCAAACCACCCGACAGAAGTTAAAGTGCGCGACACGAATTGAACTATTTACAAAGCCACACATCTGAAATATTGAATAACATCTCGCCAGAGGCATCAAAACGCCACACAACTACCTTTGTATACAATTGCTACACTGAAAGCTGCCTTATTGTACCCAGTAAGGTGGCCAATCAAACTTTCCGAACATAGTCGCTATGATCGGTTGGAAGACTAACGCCAAGCAAGTTTGACACACTCTTCGAGAGAGAAAGGGCCGAGGAAAAAGAAACAATAGAGAACTAGCAAGTAGGGTTGGGAATACGGGGTATCACAGCTACAACGAAGCAAGCAAGCAATTATCAAAAAGAAGGCACCAAGCCAGGAAGGCTATGTAGCACCATCAAATAAGCGGGATAATCAGGGGGCACTAAATATCACCAAGGATGCCAACAGGAGAAACACACAAGGCGACCGATATCAAAAGTATCCAAGTCACCAAGAATACGATCGAGAGAAGCGACCGTGGGAAGGGGGGGGGGGGGGGGGGGGGGGGGGGGGGGGGAAGACTTTCGGGAAACAAGACACGCTCGTCCCGGAAGTCAGGACATTCAACAAAGATATGCACGACCATAAGACACATTCCAATTAGGACAGTAAGGAGCAGGGCGGTGCTCCAAGTGACCACAAGTTAAGCAAGTATGACCAATACGCAACTTCAGAGCCGTTTCCCCATTACGGTGGGGAGAGGACGGCCACGAAGACTACTTTCAAGAGAACGTAGTTTGTTACCAGTAACATACAAGCCTGCCAACGGGCAAGGATGGAGGAATGGATAACCATGTAAAAGTCAGAATAAGGAATACCTTTACGAGAGATGGCACACTAGCAGACATCTAGCCTGACGGCAGCATCCGCACACATTGAAAGACACCAATATGGCTGGGAACCCAACAAAACTCAACTGACTTAAATTTACCGTGGACAAGAAACAGCCAATGCTGGATCTCGACAACCACTGCATGAACCGGATTAAAAGACCCGAGAGCCATGAGGGCACTACGAGAGTCAACTACAAAGGAAGATTATCAACGAGAGAGAAGGAGACGAAGAGCATAGCATAAAGCTCCGCTGTGAAGATGCTAGTCTCCGGAGGTAAGCGACACAAGTGTGATCAGGAAAAACAGTAGCCAAAACCGTCCGCAGACTTAGACCCATCGGTGAAGACTGAAACAGTGCTAGTGAGAAGAAAAGTGCTCAAGGAAAAGGCTTTTTAGAACCGTAGGAGGGGCAAGATCTTTTGTACATCGTTGACACGCATCACTAAACTGCGGAAGGGGAACTCTCCACGGGGGCCAAAGAAGGAACACGAGGAGAAATATTAGAAATAGGAACGGGGGAAATAATTCTGTAAGCGAGATTACCAGAGAACGAGGAAGGTGTTTAAGAGGAATAAGAACCGCAGGAGGGGTAAAAGCTAAAGCACGACAGAGACGAGAGGAAGGATGTTGCAAGGACCCGCAAGATATCGAAGACAGTTGCGATCACGGCGGTCCTGGAGAAATAGGAAGCCAGTGCCAACATACAAGCTGAGGATGGGAGTCTAACGGAAGGCAACAGAACTGAGGTGCAACCCAGTAGGGTGCAAAGCATCAAGACGGCAAAGAGTAGAAGGAGAAGCAGACGAGTAAGCAGGGTAACCATAATCGAGCTTAGACAGGACGAGAGAGGAATGTAAAGCAAGGAGTGCGCGCCTATCCACTCCAAGAAGTATGGGACAAGACCCGAAGGAGGGTAAGGGCCTTAGAGCACTCAACACGGAGGTAAGAGATATGGGGAGACCAAGACAAACGAGTGTCAAGGAATAACCTCAAAAGCTTTGCAGAATCTTTGTACTCGAGGGGATGACCATAAAGTGACAAGAGGGACGAAGAAAGATCTGTTTCCGAGTAAAAGTCATGGCACAAGTCTTAGTAGTAGAGAACTTCAAGCAATAATCGGTGGCCCAAGACGACACGGCATCAATCTCAAGTTGAAGTCGGCGTTGAAGGAGAGGCGAATCACCACCCTGACAAAGGGTAAAATCATCGACAGAGCGGAGAAGACACCTGAAGGAAGTGAGGAAGGACCATTGAGGGCAACCAGAAAAAAGAGTAGTGCTCAAAACACTTCACACCTTTGTATTGCTGAAAAGAGGCAGAAAGAGTGATACCAAGCCTCACCCGAAAAGAACTACGAGAGAGGAAGCTGCAGAGAAAGAGGGAGATGACCACGAAGGCCAAAAGAATGAGGCTGGGACAGAATATGATACCGCTAAGTGGTGTCGTAAGCCTTTTCCAGGTAAAAAAGGACGGCAACAACGGAGTTCTTCGCAGCAAAATCAGTACGAATACAGACCAAGTTCATCAGGACATCTGTTGTGCTCCGGCACTTGCGGAAATCAAATTGAGAAGGGGAGGCGGCGGCAATTGTGTTCCAGGAACCACATCAGACGAACGTTAACCATACGTACAAAGTTTGCAGACAACTTGTGAGGACAATAGGGCGAAAGTCCTTAGGGGATGTTCCCAGAGATCCTGGTTTTCGAACAGGGAGGACAACGGCATCGAGCCAGTCCTCGGGGACTGACCATGACTCCCAGATCCGATTATACAGACTCTGTACATACCGCGATGTGCACGGAGGGAGATGGCGAAGCATCTGTGGTAGGGGAGTTTCGGACTTAACGGTGGAGACATAAGATGCCCCAACATTCACGTTTAGCCGTACGGATGGCCCTACGGGTCACCACACACCTTTCTAAAGCAAAAAAAAGAATCGACTGTCTGCCGACAGCGGGGTCTCTTTCAGGCTGCACGCTAACAGCGGACAGCCCGAATAGTCTGCATTCCACCAGGGAATGCACTTCCGTTGACCCGAGAGGAAGAGCTGAGGGCAGCGTTAAAGACAGCGTCATGAAAAAGGAGGAGAGAGTGAGGGAGAGGCAGAAGGGAGATGTTAGAGAGAGTAGCACCGAGGGTAAAAAGGTTCCAGTCCACTTTAACAAACTGCCACCTATGGAAGGAGAGGGTGAAGAGGTAACAAGGATGGTGAAATGGTCACTGCCATGGAGGTCTTCAAGAACCTGTCACATGAAATCTAAGTAAAGAGAAGAGCAAAAAGAAAGATAAAGACAGGAAAGGGTCCGAGTACAAATGCGTGGGCTCACCAGAATTCAGAAGAGACAGGGAAGAAGAGGATAAACTGCTCAAGAAGGCGACCTCGGGTGTTCGAAAGAACATCACCCCAAAGGGAATGATAATTGAAATCACCCAGCAGGAAATCGCTCCAACAAGGAGTCCTGTAGGTACAGATCAGGAAATAAAAGCGGGACACTCTGGGTAGGGGGGGGGGGAGATAAATGTAACAAACGGTGCAACATTTCCCCACAAAGATACGAGCAGCAGAACAATAGAGGCAAAGGAAAAAGTAAGGGGACAAAGGGAACATCAGAACGAATCAAGAGCAGAAGAGTTAGGAGTCCCAGCAACTGGGGGGGGGGGGGGGGGGGAGAGAAAGGAATAGCCACGAAAGCAACCAGGACGAGCACCAAGCATCAGCTCCTGGAGACTGACACAAAGCAGCGAAAACCGCGAAATCAGAATTTAAAGTTAAAAGGAAATTGGCGTATTAACCCCGAACATTCCATTGAAGAATAAACATTGACGAGAAGAGAAAGGGCAACAACAGAACAAGAAAACGGTGAAAGAGGAACACATCACATTAAAGATCAGGATCAGGGTCAGCAAAATCAGGGTTAGGGGGCATGGATAAATTGAGCAAAGACGGAGGGAAGGAAGCGAGATAACAGATCAGAGGTGTAAGGGCGGGATCCTGAGGAGGAGAAAGAGGAAGGAGGATGTAACCGACAGGAGCAGTCAAGGACAGCAGCAGGAAGATGGGGAGTAGAAAGAGGGGAGCGCACCTCAGCAAGGGCAGCAACCGAGAGAGAAGCGGGGGCCAAAGAAACCTCCATAGCAGGGGAAGGAGCGATAGAGTAAGAAGTAGGGGCCGAGGAAGAAATCAAAGCCTTCTTACCCGCAGGGGAGGAGGAAGAAGAGGAGCCAGGCTTACGCTTCTGAGAAAGAGACCTGTGTCCCAGCAACTACGTACTGGGCAACTGATTCCAGCATCTCAACAGAAACTGAACGAGAGCACACATGCCGGCCGTTAGGAGAGCGATGGACATCAGCCCACACCGACAGACGGACTAGCATAGCCTAGTGTTATGCAATGAAATTATAACTACCAAATATTCCTCACGTAGGTCATCCTAATCACAGCTCCGCTGAAACGCTCAATCACAGTTGCCAATAGCAAAAACCTCTACAACAGTACCCGTTGCTCTCACTTAACTAGTAGTTATAAAGGTTGAGGTCCACCAGGGTACAGAGCAGAGCCTAAAACATTTTAAGTTAATTTGCGTTCTTTCCTCGAGAAAGAAATGTCACTCACTCACTGGTGGAATTAGTCATGGTATTATCACATGAAGCATTAGAAATATCCTGATGGCTGTCTAGTTATCTCGCTGATTAAAGTGCGAAACAACTAAAACATCCAGTCACTTGGATTATTTCTTAATATGGTTCTTTAAGGAAGAGAACTGCACTTGACCCGGACAAGCCAAAACGTTCACAGAATTCAAAAGCTCCAGCAACAATACTTCAGTATTACAGATGACTTGCCAATTAGAATCTTAACTATTTCCACACACCTTTCCTGAAGAAGTCTCCTTCGTTCTTCTGGGCACCTTGGTGATAATTTGCAGCATCTTTTTCACTTCGAGCTTTCATCGTGGAGAAAGAACAGTGTTCGGCAACCTGGCGAAAGGAACCAATATTATGACCACAACAGGTTTAGCGAGCGAGCGAAAACACACAAAAACACACACACACACAAACACACACACACACACAAACACACAAACACACAAACACACGTACGTACGTGTGCGAGAGAAACTAGCGGCAGAGTTTTTCCACCCTATGCCCGTTACCTAACAGTAAATAGGTACCTGGGAGTTAGTTAGCTGTCACTGGCCGCTTCCTGGTGGTGTGTGGAAAAAAAATAATAGCAGAAACAGTTTATCGACAGTTGAGAGGCAGGCCGAAAGAGCAGAGCTTAACCCCTGCAAGCACAACTAGGTGAATTCCTAGACATCCACCTCCCCTACACACACAAAATGATGTGTGGGGTCAGTGGCTGACTGGACAGCAAGCTGGATGCGTGATCGAGCCCAGCCCCAATGATCGAGCCTTCACCCAATGCTCATGTTATCTAGCAGTAAATAGGTACCTGGGAGTTGGATAGGTGCTACGAGGTGCTTCCTCTGTGTGTGGTGTGAGAAGAGAAAAAAAAAAAAAAAAAAAAAAAAAAAAAAAAAAAAAAAAAAAAAAAAGCAAGTTTATTTGTGACAGTTGAAAGGAGGGCCAAAAGAGCAGGGCTCTTAAGGAGGGCTCAACCCCCCCCCCCCGCTCCCAAGCACAAGTAGGTGAATACAACTAGGTGAATACATAATGACAACCCCGTCCCCCTTTCCCCATGGGGCCAGACACCAAGTGGACAGCACTTGGGATTATCTTGGGAACTGGGATTGATCCCCGGCGATGGCAAAAACAAATGGGCAGAGTTTTTCTCCCTCATGCCCTGTTTAACTCCCAGGTACTATTTACTGCTAGGTAAACTGCTGCAACCGACAAAAAAAAAAAAAAAACACACACAGCACACGTATGAATGTATAGATGAACTGCAGAAGGCAGCAACACTAGCCCACAGAATGAGAGCGAAGCTGCTGATCATGGGGGACCTAAATCAGAGAAATTGGGAATCAAGGAATCCCCATCGAGGGGACAGAACGTGGGGAGCAAAATTAGTAGATGTTATAGACAGGAATTTCCTAACATGTGAAGGAAGACAAGGGAAAGGAGGAGATGCACCGAGCCTATTAGACCTGATTTTCACCCAGAACGTATTAGAGGGAGAATTTAGAGCATGAAATACCTCTAGGGGCCAGTGACCATTGTGTCCTAGTCTTTGACTACATGATGGAATTCAAACTGATGACCATGGGACAAGAGATCTGGGAAAGGAGAGTTGACTACAGGAAAGGGGACTAAGAGGATAAGGGACTATCTGGGTGAAGTGCAGTGGGAGGAAGAAATTTGAGGAAAAACAGTCCAAGATATGATGGACCTAGTCATACAGAAAGGATAGGAGGCCGAAGAGAGATTTATACCAAGAGTAAAGGTAAAAAATAAGAAGGAATATAATAACCCATGGTTTAATAGACAGTGTCAGGAAGCAAAAATGGCCAGCAGGTGGGAGTGGAGGAAGTACATAAGACAAAGGACAGAGGACAACAGGATCAGATGCAGAGCTAGGAACGATTACATTAATGTAAGAACATCGGAAAGGGACTATGAGAACGATATTGCAATCAAAGCGAAAAAACAACCTAAGTTACTACACAGTCATAAGAAGAACTGTCTGTGACCGACCAAGTGACAAGACTAAGGAAGACAGGGGGGCATATACTGAAAGTGACAAGGAAATCTGCGAGGCACTGAATGCAAGTTTCCATGGAGTGTTCACTACCGTGCCTGAGCAGCTCCCATTGTTGGAAGGGGTTACCCTAGATGAAAGACGATCAGATATAAGAGGTCACAACAGAGGAGGTAATGAAACAGTTGACAACTCTAGATGTAAATTAAGCAGTTGAACCAGACAAAATATCACCGTGGATACTAAAAGCAGCGCAGGCTCTCAGCGTGCCTCTGGCAATGATCTTTAATGAGTCACTTATGTCGGGAGAATTGCCCAGTTGCTGGAAGAAAGCAAATGTCGTGCCGATCTTCAAGAAATGCGATAGGGAGGAGGCACTTAACTATAGACCTGTATCACTGACAAGCCTCCCTGTAAAATACTGTTAAGAATAATTAGGCTATGACCGGTTGCACACCTGGAGAACATTAGGTTTGTGAACATCAACATGGGTTCTGGACAGGAAAATCGTGCCTAACAAACCTTCTGGAATTCTATGATAAAGTAACGAGGATAAGACAGGGCAGATGGTTGGGCAGACTGCATATTTCTGGACTGCCAAAAAGCCTTTGATACAGTACTGCACATGAGACTGCTGTTCAAGCACGAGAGGCAGGCTGGGGTGGGGGGGAAGGGTCCTAGCATGGATAAAGAACTACCTAACAGGGTAGGTTACGTTACCAAAGAGTTACGGTAAGGGGCGAGAAGTCGGTCTGGCGAACAGGAAAAAGTGGAGTACCACAAGGATCGGTGCTGGGACCAATTCTATTTCTTGTATATGTTAACGACATGTTTACAGGCGTAGAGTCCTACATGTCGATGTTTGCGGATGACGCAAAGTTGATGAGAAGAGTTGTGACAGGTGAGGATTGCAGGATCCTCCAAGAGGACCTGAACAGGTTGCAGAGATGGTCAGAGAAATGGCTACTGGAATTCAACACGAGCAAATGTAAAGTTATGGAAATGGGACTAGGAGATAGGAGACCAAAGGGACATTACACAATGAAGGGGAACAGCCTAACTGACGACGCGCAAAAGAGACCTGGGTGTGGACATACACCTAATCTATCTCCTGAGGCACATAAATAGGATAACGACAGCAGCGTACTCTACACTGACAAAAGTTAGAACATCATTCAGAAACCTAAGTAAGGAGGCATTTAGGGCACTTTACACTGCCTACATGAGGCCAGTCTTAGAGTATGCTGCCTCATCATGGAGTCCCCATCTGAAGAAGCATATAATGAAACTGGAAAAGGGTCAGAGGTTTGCAACGAGACTCGTCCCAGAGCAACGAGGGATGGGGTATGAGGAGCGCCTGAGGGAACTGTGCCTTACGACACTAGAAAGAAGGGAGAGGGGGGGGGGACATGATAGGAACGTATAAAATACTTTGAGGGATTGACAGAGTGGACAGACGAAATGTTCACACGGAATAGTAACAGAACGAGGGAACATGAATGGAAGCTTTTAACTCGGATGAGTCAGATGTTAGGAAGTTTTTTTTAGCGTGAGTAGTGGGGAAAATTGAATGCACTTCAGGAACAGGTTGTGGAAGCAAATACTATTCATAATTTTAAAACCAGGTATGATAGGGAAATGGGACAGGAGTCATTGCTGTAAACAACCGATGCTCGAAAGGCGGGATCCAAGAGTCAATGCTCGATCCTGCAGACAACTAGACGAGTGGACACCGAGGAACACAGTCCGCGTCGCGTCTTACCCAGGTCTCTCCCGATTATAAGCTAAACCAAAGAGTAATGTGCAGTATACTGTACTTTACATTCATACGCAGTTTATTACTCTACTCCCATTCCACCATTCACATACTTACATCATATCACTTTATTCTGTAACTAAAGATGTAGTTAGTTTAATCGTCAATACACTTGCAAAGCTGCAATGAGCAATTAGTATTTATCACTCTACAACCCTCCATTTGCTTTTTCTTCAATGTATCAACTCCCTCTGCCAATCTTCCATAGATTTTTAAACCTTAGGTAGTCTTTTGTCCTTTGTGTTCACAATTCATATTCTGCCCGATTTTTATAGTTTGAACATTAGCAAATAATTATGTATCAATGTCGCCATAAAAAATGTAATATTGCTAAATAGGTCCCAGAACAGCCCTGGGGCAACACCTCCCTCTCCCTCCCACCACTCGGTAAGTGGGGTAAAATATTTACTCCAGACTAGTTCTGAGAGTCAACTTAGGCCAGCATCCCTTATTCCGTGAGCTACCCCCTAAAACCGTGAGTTAACATCGAGATGTGAAATCATTAATAGGAGGAGTAATCATGACACTTACATTATCAAGCTGCTGTTGGGAGAGGTTGGTGCCCAAGAACTCATTCAGTTTTCCAAGTTCCTTCTTTATGTCAGCTTTAAAGTCTTCATAAAACACAAAGTGCAAAAAGGTCTCATCCTTTTGCCCCCAGGCCATCATCAGGTTGGGCCAGTAGGGACAGTACAACACTGTAGATACGAACTACATTTAACTCAATGTTTTACATGGGTAAATAAAAGGTTAAGCCTTTAAATTTCGCAATAGTTATCTCCAAAATATATTTGTATAATAAGCTATATGAAACGCAGTTATTTCCGATACTGAAGCAATTAGCTAAAGAACACATTAATATTTTATAATTATTTAGAAGTTAAAATTTCAAGACTACACTGAGTTATTGCAGACCTCAGTATCGTACACTATTACACTACTACCGAGGAGAACTGCAACTAAACTGTCAAGAAAAAACAAAGTACTTGCACTTGTGGCCAATACTAACCACCTACACTAACTGGCTAGAGCAGCCTGATCCCATTTGTCCAAACACAGAAGGTACCTACCTACAACACCGCACAACTCAAACCTGAACACAGTATGCTGTTCCACCATGAAGCCCGTACCTTGTCAAGCACAAGAAGATGGAAAAAGTTGATGTATGCCACTAGGTTAGTCCCAGAACCAAGAGGCACAAGTTACGAGGAAAGGGTGAGGGAACTGCACTTCACGTAGATGGAAGACTAAAGTTCTGGGACACGTGATCAGTACATACAAAATTCGAGGGAATTTACATGGTAGACAAGGATATATTTTTTAAAAAATGGTGGTACACTCACAAGGGGGACAGGTGGAAGCCAAGTAACCAAATGAGCCACAGACTGAGAAAGAACTTTCAGTATCAGTAGTTGGTAAAGGGAATGCACTAGAATGTGGTGGAGGCCGACTCCATATACAACCTCAAATGTAGACGTGAGGGCGCTTCAGAAGCTCAGGAATCTGTTCAAGAGTATATCGACTGTAGAGAGGTGGGACTAAAGAGCCAAAGCTCAACCCCCGCAAGCACAACTAGTCGAGTACGTACACGTACGTACACACACACGCGCACACACACGTACACACGTTCCTTCCTTCTACTAGACTAGTCCCAGAAGGCATGAGGCATAAGAGGCATGAGTTATGAGGAAAGGCTGCGGGAAATGCACCTCACGACACTGGAAGACAAGAGTAAGGGGGGGACATGGTCACAACCTACAAAATCCTCAGGGGAATCGACCGGGTAAACAAGGATGAACTATTCAACACTGGTGGGACGCGAACAAGGGGACACAGGTGGAAGCCGAGTACCCAAATGAGCCACAGAGACGTTAGAAAGAACTTTTTCAGTGTCAGAGTAGTTAGTAAATGGAATGCATTAGGAAGTGATGTGGTGGAGGCCGACTCCATACACAGTTTCAAATGTAGATATGATAGAGCCCAATAGGCTCAGGAATCTGTACACCAGTTGATTGACGGTTGAGAGGCGGGACCAAAGAGCCAGAGCTCAACCCCCGCAAGCACAATTAGGCGAGTACACGTACACACACACACACACACATACACGTACACACACACACACACACACACACACACACACAGCTGGATTCGCCTACTTATAACATTTACACGCTTTCCTTCCAATAAAGAAGGAAATACCGAATACAGAACATGTCCGAGGATGATATTTAACAGACAGGCAAGATTCTGCCACCATTTGAAGTCCTAATCAAACGTCCAACCCATCAACACATCTTTACTTTGTCAGCCAAGTGCTTTCAGTAGAGAATACTATGAACATCACACTTCCTCGCCAACACTACCCAGTGTGAGGGACTGAATTTCCTCTGCTAGTTTTTCTATATTAGACCAGAGTGCTGCACGCTAGAGAAAAGTTCTCACACTACATGCCCGTATGTGAAGGCCTGCACAAACCAGAAAGTTAGGGCTGTATTTAGACTACAAGGAAGTCCAACTGCTCTGTGGAAAGAGTTACAGGATTTAACAGGTTTAACCGAGAAATGTGTAGAGGGAGATTTTAAACTAGCAGCCAACGGTTTCAGCGGGGTGGGGGGGGGGGGGGGGAGAGGGGCGAGCGTCGCCTCCCCCCCCACCCCCATCCTGTGCGGTGTGAAGTCATCCTCCTCCTAGGCCTCCCTCCCCCCCCCCATCCTGTGCGGTGTGAAGTCATCCTCCTCCTAGGCCTCCCCCACCCTGTGTGACGTCACGAGATGCCACAAGGCCAAGGACTTCATTCGTCGAGGCATGTCAGCCTCTTGACTTTTGGGCGGGAACGTCCGTGTTTGGAAGTGGCATCGTAGGCTCGCCTGCTTTGCTCTAATTGGTCATGGCAAGGTGGGGGGGGGGCGTCCTTGCCAGTCCCCTAGGCCGCCAAAAGGCAGTCTAGGACCGGCGATGTGAGAGCAAGACGTGTTTGGTGGTTGCAGCCGTGCCTCTGTCGCCACCACCCCTGTTATCGTGGTGTTATCACTATTTCCTCATCACCACAGTGACCCTGATATAGAGGATCGTGCCTGTCTCCAATTTGCGTGATCGTAGGCTGATTACCAAGAAATTTGAGTGAGAAAAGACACTAAGGAACACATGTTTGGAAGAGGCAACCTCGTTGTGTATCAGATGTGGCTCACATCTGAGGTCATCGGTAATGTGACCAAAATGATTTTGACCAACACCTTTGGCAGAAAGTAGGATTGGGAAGGGGTTTCTCAAGTGTTAAAAAAGGCCCCGGTTTGCGATTTTAGGAAAATTATGAGTCCAAAACTCCAAGTTTTGCTGTATAGCTGGCAAGGCCCACCATGGGGTCCACCATGGGGGTACATGGCCTGATGCAGAAAACACGTCTAAGTAAGATAACAGGTCAGGTCAGTAACTAAGTAGATGTCACCAGATTCCATATGTGCCGATGTTATGCCTGCTTAACCACAAGTCCAAGTATACCAGTAAATTGAGTAGGAGCAGCAATTAAACTGCCATTGTACTATAACACCAAAGTTGTAAACCAGAAGTAAACCCGCATATACATTGGTGGTACCAGGCAATAGACTACTTCAAGGTCAGGTTCTAATCCATCTGCCAATTTCTCCAAACAGACTACCAAATGTCTAGTAACCCCCCAGACCTATAGCCCAGTATAGAAGCCTCTTCAACACTAAAGTTACCATTCAGCAGGAGAACGGAAAGATCAATATTTAAAACTACCAAATACAAGCACTAACAACCGTAATAATTTACGAAGTTATGCCCTGGATGGAAACAAATTATAACTTGCACCTATAGTTAACTGGCAGCTGCCAAATACACAAGTTGTGGAGTCGTGGATACTAAATGACCGTGTGGGGGGGGGGGGACTTTTAGCATACCAATTGTCCTCATGTGGTGCTACACTTTGTTAAATCTGTACTAGTGTGTTGGCAATGATATAACAAGTCGCATGAATAGTATTTGTTTACACCTTAAATATTACGTTCTGATC
The DNA here is from genome assembly GCF_040958095.1 of Procambarus clarkii. NCBI lineage: Eukaryota > Metazoa > Arthropoda > Malacostraca > Decapoda > Cambaridae > Procambarus > Procambarus clarkii. Next base: position 37,518,652 of record NC_091156.1, on the reverse strand, counting down.
GTGTTAGCTTTATCCGAGCATTTAATTTGTGCCACCTTGTCGAGGCTTCTCAAACACCACAACTGATTTACTTACAATCATTGTTCATGAAATGTTTGACGAAGTTGTCGAAGGTGCCAGTATAGTTGTGGAACTTTACGTTACAGAAGTGATAGAATAGCGATACAACCACGTCCTTGGGATCTCTAGCAATGTATACCACCTGAAAAACCATCAAATAACCATTAAGCACCATGATTGAAATTTAGGGTTAAAGATTTAAATTTATTTTTCAAAAAATAATTTAAAATATATATTCAACCAAGACTTAACTACACCATGGTTTAATAGGAGTTATTAAAGGTAACTACTATTGAACACGGGCTCCCTTCAGAGCCCAAAAGTAAAATCTGGTCATAGCTCTAATGTCCAATGTAGGGCGACTGGAAGTTCAGCTGGAGCAATCTCTTATGAAGGCCAGCGAAAGAACAGTCATAACTAAACCTTAATTAGGTTTATACAAATAAAAGCTCTCATGGGTCTAGTTACATTTAGCAAGCTTTAAACGATGAAACAATCAATTTTTATGTTGCTTTAAGAAACAAAGTAACATAAGTATTCCCACTTGTCTCAAATCTAATCTTATCAAACATGTCTGTGTTCAATTGTGTAATAAATATATTTTTACATTATATACACAATAGCTCTATAGATATCCATATATGCAATACACGATTGTAAGTACTATCAGCCCTCCCCCTGCAACTTCCCTTTGAAAATGATAGCTTCTGGACCATGTATGCACTATACAAGTGTTAACATGAACAATAGACGTACAGTGGACATCACCATGGTTGATGCCGTGGTAAATGCACTTATGAATAAGCAAGATATTTTCTATAAGCAAGTGCGAGAACGAGTTGGCTAATCCCAGGCCCATCTCTCCAAAGCTGTGCAGCCAAGTAACCCGACAAAATGGCATTCAACAGATTTCAGTGGAAAAGGCCTAAACTGCACCATGATCTGTATGCCTGTAGAAGAAGGGGGGTTGGCACAGTGGAATGTATTGTAACTGTTAGCCCACTTTAATGAGACTAGGAATGCCGATATTCCTGGACCTCTAGAAAGCTTTTGAACTGGCTAGCACCCCAGCTATTTTCCACAGCCTCATCAGCAAAGAGGTCAAAGGTAACCTGCTCTGCTGGACCAAAAATTGGCAACGCGTCATCCAGTGTTAACACAATCCAACACAGCCTAGATGACAGACACAGAGAGAGAGAGAGAGAGAAAGAAAAGAAAAATCATTACCTCACTAAAAAATTCTCATTAAAAAAAAAAAAATATTACCGCAACAAATCCTATCTACACCAGAGTAGCAGAAGGTTCGCCCTCCGTCATATGGTATCTTCAGGCTATAAAGTTTAGAAAGGTTAAATATCCCAAAAGGAATCTACAGAGGATATAGCAGTTCTGTTATATAGACTGCGTCTAGGTTACAGATGCAACTGGGAGATCGGTGAACCCTAAAGCAGTCAATCTTCTGCCAATCACAGAAGAGCCACTACTTCACTATCTCCTGGAAAGTGAAGCCTCTGAAGAGCTTTAAGGGTCCCTGAATCTTGCAATAACCGCACTGAAGCCACCCTCGTGGAAATAAGAAAGGCTCTCGGTTGAATAGGGTTTTTGTTAAAATAATTATCAAAAGAAGGCACTAAACCAGGAAGGCTATGCATCACCATCAAATGTGCAGAATCAGAGGGCACTAAATATCACCAAGAATGCCAATATGAGAATAGAAGCACAAAAGGCGAACGACTTCAAAAGTATCCGATTCACCAAGAATTCTAGTGAGGTACATGTGACCGAGATGGACGGTGGGAAAGCGAGACATACGCTTGTCCTGAAAGTCAGGACATTCAACAAGGACATCCACGACCGTAAGAGGGACAACGCCATTTAGACAAAGAACAGGGCGGTGCTCCATTAAGTGACCATGAGTTAAGTGTGTATGGACATTATGCGACCTCGCCAGAGCCGTTTCCCATCGCCAGTTACGGTGGTGGGAGGACAACCGTGAGGGAACAACTCTCCCGAGTATGCAGTTTGTTACCAGTAACAAGACCAATCCTGGTAACAGGTAAGGATGGAGGAATGAATAACTGGATAAAAGTCTGAATAAGAAATACCTTTATGGGAGACTGAACAAGAGCAGACAGCTTCTCTAGTGGCAGCATCTGCATGCTCATTTAGGTTGACACCAATATGAAAGGGAATCCAGCAGAACTCAACTGACTTAAATTAACTTGAAATAAACTGCCAACGCTGAATTTCTGAAGATGCTAGTCTCCAGAGATAGGCGACACCCAAGTGCTGTCAGGAAAAACCATTAGCCTACACCATCCGCAGACTTAGACCCATCGGTGAAGATGGAAATGGAGTGAGTGAAAAGTGTTCAAGGGAAAGTAGTTTCAGAACCGTAGGAAGGGGTTAAAGCTTCCGTGATGTCAAGGATGTACAAAACTTCGGAAGGGGGACTCCATGGGGGGGGCCAAGGAAGAAACAATACGATAAATATTAGAAATACAAACTGAAAGAATCCTGTAAGCGAGACAACCAGCCAAAAAGATGTGGGGGAAGATGAACGGGAACCACAGGATTGGTACAAGTTAAAGCACAACAGAGGCGAGAGTAAGGATGTTGCTAGGACTGCGCAAGATAGTGAAAACCGTAACAGCAGTCCTGGAAAGGTAAGAAGCCAGTGTCAACATACAAGCCGAGGGCAGGAGTCTAACGAAAGGCACCCGAGCTGAGGCACAACTCGGTATTGTGCAAAGCATCAAGACGGCAAAGAGTAAGAAACAGACGAGCAAGCAGGGGAACCATAATAGAGTTTAGACAGGACGAGAGAGGAATGTAAAACGCAGAGTCCACACCTATCCACTATAAGAAGTATGGAACAATACCTGAAGGAGGCTAAGGGCCTTAGAATATTCAACTCTGAAGTAAGAGATATGGTGCGACCAAGAGAAACTAGTGTCAAAGATTAACCTTTAAAGCCTAACGGAATCATTGTACACAAGGGGGTGACCAAGCGACAAAGCGGGACGAAGAACGACACTCTTCCGAGCAAGTCATTGCACAGGTCTTAGTCGAAGGGAACCATGCCATGATAGGTGGCCAAACACGACACGGCATCAATTGTAAGTTGAAGCCGCCGTTGAAGGAGATGCTAATCACCACCCCGACAGCAAAGGGTAAAATCGTCGATATTGAGGGTGGAGAAGACGCCAGAAGGAAGAGAGGAAAGAAGACCATCGAGGGCAACCAGAAAAAGTAGTGCTCAGAACACTACCTTGGGGCACCACCATCGTGATGCTGAAAATACAGAATGTACCAAGCCTCACTCAAAAGGAACGACGAGAGGAAGCTTTGGAGAAAGAGGGTAGATTTCCACTTACGCGAAAAGAATGAAGTTGGGACAGAATATGATATCGCGAAGTGGTGTCATAAGCCTTTTCCAGGTCATAAAGGACGGCAACAACGGAGGTCTTCGCAGCTATAACAGTACGAATATAGACCAAGTTCACCAGGACATCTGTTGTGCTGCGGCACTTGCGAAAACCCAATTGAGAAGAGGGTGAAGGTGGTGATAGTTTTCCGAGAACCACATCAGACGAACGTTAACCATGCATTCAAAGAGTTTGCAGACCACTCGTGAGGGCAATAGGGCGAAGTCCTTAGAGGATGTCCCAAGACTCTGGTACTGGGAGGACACCAGCATCGAGCCAGTCGTCGGGGACTGGCGACGACTCCCAGACCCGATTATACAGACTAAATCCCGAGACGTGCATGGAGGGAGATGTCTAAGCACCTTATGAATGCCATCAGAGCCCACTGCCGTAGAACCACAGAGGGGCCAGAGCAGACCAAAGTTCAGAGAAAGAAGGGATCTTTATATAGAAGTCCGCGAAGAGTGCAGAAATCTAAAGGAAGAGATTCAAGGACAGGTTTACGGAGAAAAGATTGAGGAAGATGAGAACCAGTGCCAACAGAAGAAAAGTGGGAACCCAGTTCAATCACACCCTGCAACGGGTCCGCCACAAGAGTACCACGGAGGTGAAGGACCGGCGGGACATCGGGAACGAACTTACCCGCTATCTTGCAGACAGGCTTCCAGATCTGCAGCAGAGGCGTTTCAGACGTAAATGGAGGAAACATAAGACTTCCAACACTCACGGTTAGCTGTGCGAATGTCTTAGATGTACGCCTTCCGAAACAAAAGAATCGGCTGTCTGCCGGTGGCAGACTCTTCCAGGCTGCATGCTTACAGCCAGGGAAGAAGAGGATGAACGGTTCGAGAAGGCGACCCTGGGTATTTGTCAGAACATCACCCCCCAGAGGGTATGTAGACAATTTAAACAACCCAGCAGGAGCACATGCTCTGGCAAGTAGTCCAGATGTTCAAGATCAGAAAGAGAAAGCAGGACGTTTGGGGGGGGGGGGGGGAATTTAACAAATCATGTACCACTTACGCAAAAGACACGCGCAGCAGAACATTGGAGACGCGATAGAAAAAAAGTAGGGGGACGAAGGGAACATCAGAATGAATCAAGAGAGCGGAAGAGGAACTGTCCCCAGCAAAAGCCAAGGGGGGGGGGGGGGCAGGGCTGAACGGAATAGCAACGAAAGTGACCAGGACGAGCACCAAGCATCGGCTTCTGGAGAAAGACAAAGGGGCGAAAACTGAAATCAGAAGTTGCATTTGATGGAAACTGGCGTAATATCTTTTAATATTTCATTAAAGAATAGACATCGACAAGGAGAAAGGACAGCTACAGAGGACAATGAAGATGAAAAAAGGAACACAACGTTAAAGAAGTGCACGATCAGGATCAGTCAGGGTTAGGGGGCATGGGTAAACCAAGTAAGGGTGGAGGGGAGGGAGCAGAAGGAATGACCAGAAGCATACGAGCAGGGTCCGGAGGAGGATGGGGGGGGGGTGAGGAAGACAATCGAGGGTCATGGACAGCAGGAGGAAGAACAGAAACCAGGGAGTGCTCAATAAATGCAGAAACCGAGAGGGAAGCAGTGGCCAAAATGCCTCCATACCAGGAACAGGGGGGGGGGGCCCAACCACCGAAACGGAAGGGGATGGAGCGAGAGTCAGTGGTAGGAGGCGAGGAAGAAAGCGAAGCCTTCTTACTCGCCGGGGAAGAGGAAGAAGTGCCAGCCTTTCGTTTCTGATGCAAAGAGTCAGGCGTCCCAACAACAACGTACTGGGCAATAGATTCAAGTCTCTAAGATAAGCTGAACGAGGGCAAACACGATGGCCGCAGGGAGAGTGATAAACGTCAGCCTGCACAAACAGGCGGGCGGCATGAAGAGCCAAAAGACTAAGAAGGATGGGAAGGAGGGAGACCGAGGAACAAGACACAGGAGATAAGACAGACTGGGGTAGGAAGAAGGGGAAACCCAGAAAGAACTATGACGTGGACCCTGCGGGACGGAACAAACGAACAGAGGCGGCGGCGGTGGGCGTGTCTGGGTTTAAGGCCTGGAAACGATCGAGAGTGAGGAATGTGGAATGGACGAGGAGGAAGAGCACAACACAAGCATAAGAGACACCAGCAAAAGGGGATAAACTACGAATTTTGCGCCTCGCCTCAGGAAAAAAACAAACGTTCCCGATGCTTCAAGGTGAGGACGGCTGCCTCAAGTTTGTAATGTACACACACGCGGGAGAAGGTAAGGTAGGGTAGGGTGGGTTTCTCCGCAATTGAGGCAGCGAGCCTCAATTGCGCTTCTCCCTTCCTGGGAGAAGTGCACTCCGACTTAGTGCCCTTCGTCCCCACACACAAGAGAGATACTGGAACATCTGAGGGTACCATGGCCAAACCTCCAGCACTTATTACAGAGCCAAGGAGAGGGAATGTACTCTTGGACAGAGAACCTGCAACCAGCAAAAATGACAGGATGGAAGGGCCCTACCATCTGAGGTAATCTTTACAACCTGAAGGGGCTGATAACTTTGGCGACGACCACGAAGGGGGAAAAGTAAGCGTGTCTACCTGGCGGACAGAATGGCTTGGGCTTCGAGGATATGCCGAATATCTTCGTGGCAGTCTTGTAGATTCCTAATGCCGGTTGCATCATTGGGTGGGAGGAGAACAGTGCCAACACTTATTCAACAGTGTTCTTTGAGACCCGAACAGGAGTTTCGCCAATGCGGAATAAAGCGGCCAATTGGGTGGCTGCATCCCGAGAAGCAGCAACAGACACGTGTACCGAGATGGGTGGGGTTGAAAGTAACAGGAATCTACTGAATCAGTATGATGCCTATAGAGGGAGAAATCAGGTATAGCATCCGGAGGGAAATCAAAGCATTTGGCCCACGAAGCAGGACCAAACAAAGATTGGTATGCACTAATACAGGAAGGGATCGAGAGAGTGCGGCCGTGCCGTGGATTGCGTTGAGAACCTAGAGAGAGAAAGAGAAAGAAAGGGGGGGGGGGGAGGGGTTAAAGGCACAGTAATCAATGAGAGCGAGACATGCCAGGGGATGGGGCGGTCCCCACTGTAGGCTTGTGGCCCGACCCAACTACAGAGGAAGGAAGGAAGGAGAGTCAAAGGGAGTAGTAAGGAGGGTCAAAGGAGGAGCAAGGTCGGGGCACAATGCAGCTGGAGCCTATAAAGCCCGGTCTTCCAATAGTCGGAGTCGGGGGCTTAGTCGCCCATTCCCACGAACTTGAGAAGGTAGAAGAGAAGCCGAATTTGACAAAGCTAGAGTAAACACTCATTCACGTATGTTCCCCAACACCCACAATTAGAGGCAGGACACCCAACAAGAGACATGTTGCCGATCTTGCCGGGGGCTCCCCTACGGGTGCGTCACGAGTATACACTTAACAAATGCCACCTTAAGAACCATCAGTCTGTCAAGATCAGGTTCAGCGACGAAAGAAGGATTGACAATGAAAGCATACCCTCGCTCGCGACGTGGCTACCACAATTCAACAGGTGCAAGAGTAAGCCTCCTCAAACACCCGGGCGACAAATCAAAAGGCCAAAAAGAATAGTCAAAACAGGCAAAAAGTCGGCAGCAAATAATTGGAAAGGAGAAGAGGGAGAAAAACGAAACATTAGGAAAATGAAAAGTCGCCCTGCAGAATTCGTGAGGATAACAGCAGGAGCACAAGGCCACAAAAGGACAGAGGACTGTCCCAATGAGTATTACACTCCGGCGGCAGCCGCCCACCAAACTCCCCCTTCACGGAAACAATGGACCAGACAGGGATGGTGGGGGAGGGGGGGGGGGGTTATTGGAAAAAAACCTGTCAACAGGTAAACCAAAGGTAGTAGGGGCTCAAGGAGGGTAAGGAAGGTCAATTCATGTCCACTACACAGCTCCCACATTTAAAATTTGATCAAGTTACTTAAGGAAACAGTCTTCCCAATATTTAGATTGAAACCAATAATATTAAACTTTAAATGAAGCATTAGGAACTGCTGGATTAGACGACATTTTACTGAACATTTTATCTTTTGTACCTAATTTAACTAACGCCTTAATCGTTTGATTACAAACAGTCGAAGATTTTCTTTTATGCTCCATGAAGCAGTGATGGCAAATCAAACCATTTTATTCCCATAAAACCATTAGATTACAGTAGCCAACTCTGACCTTCGTGGTTAGAGGAAGGGTAAGCGGCAGGAGGGTGCTGGGCAGGTGGGTCTTCATCACTCTAGGAGCAGGTAAAGACTCGCTAATCTGCAGAAACACTCCGTCTTCTACCTTCTTCCCTGGACACATTTGACGAAACATTTCTGTCATCGGCTGAGGATTCTCAACAGTGCTTCTTATGGTCTTGCTGTCAAGCATCATGTCAAAGCTGGAATATTACTACTACAATTACTAAACTTTACCAGAACTGAAATTTTATAGCTTCAGAATCAATACATTTCAGTCGTTTCTTAAACCATTCATCAGTTATGCGATAAGTTCTGGTAACATTTCTTTATATAAACCCATCCAGCAGCACAAATATAGGATCCTTCATACATTGCAACCGATACCCGAATGGTTCTTAACTAATCACATGATTTTTTAAACTTAACTGTTGAGTGCAACAACTTCACATTCAAGCACGCCTTAACATCACGTGCGCCAACTACGTAACCTAGACATTTATACCAAAAGTTAATTGTCACAAAACTATCACCATCTTAAAACAATATTAGGCTTCACTTTACAACTAATATGACCTATACCCATGCCCTATATTCTGCCACAGAATATCAGACCTTATACTACTTATTGTGTCTAACCCATTCTCCTATTAAGATACGTACAAAAACCATGTGCACCATATTACAAAGATTGACGTTCTAAGCAATTAGGTAGATTTTTTCCACTAGTCACTTTTTAGTCCGAAAATATTTAAAAATATTCCAATGCCTAGTATAGCACATTTACTTAATTAAACATATGTTGCCTGTAATAGATCTAGGAAAGGTTAGTCGTCTTAGCAACTACAGTAGAAAATTTGTTTCTCTAAATTCAATAGCATAGATTCCTACTTAATTGAATCAAGTTGTACATCTGTATGTGCAATTGTCCTCATCCTTCCTGTAAGTACTCCCAATACAGGGAGGGATGGGTTTGTCAAAAGTACCATTTACTGTAAACAATGTAGTGTGCGAGTGAAAAGTAAATTTAGGACAGTTTGGCATCAATGGTAAACAGGATTATCCAACAATGATTAAGTGTCACTAATTTTCAACAACCAATAACTAAGTCACAATCACCCGAGTCACCAATTTCGCTCACACACACACACAGTGTTAAGAGAAATATTTACACAAGACATCCGAAGCGATTGTTTCACACGCAAGACCTGAATTTATGTAATTACAGTATGGAGCCAAAGTATTTGGACCAATCATGAAGATAACTGGTACAAATACCCATTTGGTATATATACCAACATTGGTACAATTTTGTTAGTCGCTAAAGCTTAAGATAATAGGCTCAAGTGACTTTATAAATGCATTTAACAGTGTAGCCAGGGTAAGCATCCCAACCAGTAGTAACGTATGAAGAAATTTATGACAGCAAGTTATTTATAGGTTAAATTTATTTTTGGCAACACTAGTATTTAGTCCGCCAGGACCTCTGTCCACCAAACATTTTATAAAAAATCTCCTCGCCCAGCACCGCCTTAAACAATATTAATCTTTTAATGAATTTACAATCCCCAACCCCCTTTTTTCTCCCACTAATGAAAATTAGTTGCAATGTTCACAAAACTCTAGAGGCGGAAGAAATGCAGTGAAACAAGACGAGGTAGAAGGTAAACGGTATTTGAGCCTAATGCATTACCTAATTTTACAGTCAAGCTTGGGTGAGGCCGTATTAATTACAGAAAAGTAAAAGCGCTCGCAAAATGTGTCTTGACCCCTCCCAAGTTATATATATTCGTAATAACCATTATTTCTCAAGATAATTCCCCTCCCCAAATAAATTGACGCACTAATCTGAACAACCCTTGAACAAACCATTTTAGGTCTAGTCTAAGAACGTAAAGTACTAACACAGGAAATGCCAAAAGATATACCGGCACCCAGTCTGATTAAAATATCTGCCAACATCATTTTATCCACATCCGGTGCAATGTTAAGCAGCAGTGTAATCGTTTTATGAAATTTCATCCAAAAAATACAAAAATAGTCTTTTGTAGAGATATAAAATAGTTAAATTATTTACGAGAAATATTTAAGAACATTAGTAAGATCTTCGCTAATATTATCTGGTCTTCAAAATTACCAGAATTTTGTCTAAGGTACGTCCACAAATTTGCAAATTTACTGCCACTTGCTGAACTATTACAATAAAGTAGTTTCTACAGAAAAGCTATCTAAATCGGGGCTCTGAGAACTTTAATGAGCTAAGCACTAATTAAAAATAAAAAAAATCCTACCGATTTACTAGGCGCAATCAGACTACAATAGTTATTATACCACTGATCCCAGGCGTTACGAAGACAATCACACTGATAAACTAATAAGAATGTTATACTCTATATGCGGTGCTCTGATGAAGATGGGCAGGTCGGCCCTCTGGTTGTTGAGGTCGGGGTTGTGAAGCATCGTCCACACCAACTCCAACATCCAGGTCGTCCCAGACCTGGGCATTCCCATCACAAGTACGTCACCTTCAGTGAACTGAAGAGAAACTTATTGTAGTATACATTAGAGAGAACACAAGTGTATACAATTGTTACCCACATATATACCAGGGGCGAGGGATCCAAGTCCAGTCCCCCCCCCTCCCCCTCGGACCAAGTATATAACCAATATTCAAGGGTCAGAGTAACAATGACACCACACCTTGAAGTTGTAGATGGTGTCAGCATATTTGGTGAAGAGTGTCGGGTAGAGATAGCCTCCGGGCCTGAGGCGGATCATACCATGGTTGTAGAGCGTCTGTTCCTCCTCCATCCTGGCCAGCCACTCCTCGCTCATGGCCTCCACCCGGTGACCACTAGCCAGCTTCGTAGTCATCTTCCTAGGTACAACTACAGGGGTCGTTATGGCAGTCAACTCTTTAACATACCTTGTCTATGTCAGGCATTACAACAGTGAGGTAAAAATTAGATACTTTAGTAAACATTTTTACAAACTGATGGCGAGGATGATGAAGGGTTGGGCATGGGTGACACGACTGGTGGTCAGGGCTGTGTCGGTCGATGACCTGTGTTTGTGACCCCGGGAAAGGGGGGGGGGTATGAACAATTTTACTTGGCAAGGGTATTAGGTGGGGAATATTATGGAAGATGTGTAGACTGTGGGTCAGGGAGGTGTCAAAGCTTCACCGGTTCCTGCACTTTCCAATTCAAATTATGTAAATAGAACTACTCGACAAAAAATTGTCACTTCAAAACAAAAATTATTTTAGAATAGGGAATCTAGCGTAACCAGCGCCACCAGTCGCCACTCCTGGGGTGGGGATGTTTGGGAAGAGAAAACTAAAGTCACCAGACCTACCACACCACATACTGAACCATGCAACACCTGCCTGTTTAAGACTCAAAAAGCACAGTATAATCCGAAATGCCATACAAGTTTACACTTTAATCCGAAATACTTTTAAGGAATATCTTACCTGATCACACAAATGCCGCACTTTAATAATTTTTAATCTTTAAACCTAGTAATTATATATTCAATATATGTTACAACGGTCGACATGCAACATGCATTAGATGTAAATATAACCTCACTAAGACTGCCATAACCTGGTGGTAAAATCTTAGCCTACTTACAACTACACAGTTACTATATTACCTTCACAAAACTTAAAAGTCCACCTTCAATCACAAGCCGACGGACTAAGAAGGAGGTGGTATACATTTTAAATACACAAATCACATTAAGAAGAGTCCTAATGTCTGCAATAAATCCAGATATCTGGAATGTTTTAAATACTGTAATACAAACTCCCTGCCAATGGCGGGGCGTGTTACCAGCAATTTCTTAAAAATATGCCAATTCAACGCACCGTTATTGGAAGTCAGCACAGAAGCCAATTTAAACCATAATGGAGATGGATCAATATTGCATTCTCTCCAAGTTATATGTGCCATCCACTGTACTGTTATGCTATTCCTGCACGACACCAAACACCAAGGAGTTGCTCTACAAAGAGCAGAATATAACATGGCAAGGAAGGTAGTATTTATAGCGTGCAGGAACCATATTTGCGGTGAGAAGTAAGAGCTGCTCGTCTTTTACAGTCCCTCCAACATTATATTCCCTCCTGACAACGTCGGCAATAACTACAAACATTTGTGAATTTATCTACTCATATTGCACAATTACACCAATCACAGCATCTTTCACAAATACAGTGCAAATACACTCTGCTCACTCTTTCAACAAAACTACTGCATTTGGCAAATAGACTGTAGTTATACGAAGTTACTAAAACAGTTATACAGTCCCTAAATTTTTTTCACATTTTAACTATAGTCTTCCCTGCGGAAAAATAATTTAAATACGTCTATACACTACAGCTCACCTTCTGACACTGAAGGTAACACTGATGGAGGGAGGAGGAGGAGCACAACAGCTCACACCAACACAAGCAACACATATGAACTGTCATTGGCTGAGGCTCCACCCAAGTCAACACCCCAGTGTTACCAACTCTGCTAATGAAGTGCTCTCATCCATCTAGTGATTCCAATTTAGTGTACTAATTAACCTTAGTCTATCTTTTACAGATAATAAAAAACAGCTGTAAGATGACATAGAGAAAAATGAGGCACAAAAGTTATGTTAAGGAAGAACAGTAGAATGCTTCGTCTAAATAACTATTAACATTAATTCCGGTTGTTTCCCAAAATCTCGCTGTTTTTCAGGCTTGAAAAAAGTCTAAATTAAAGGGGTTTACTCCACAATAAGTGTAAAAACCTTAACTCTAGAGGACAATGACCTGTAATTGGAGGACGCATTTTAGTGGCTGGTATCTATAGTGTGCGGGTCACTGGTCATTACGTGTGAGAACGAGGGAAGTGTACAGCGATCTCACCAAAACCGGACCTAACAATTAATGAATCTTTACATGTGCACTATGTAAGGAAGCGTAAACATTAACATGCTTTATTGAGAATACAAGTGTGGTAATGTGTAGATTTTCTCATCTTTAACAGCATCAGCATCAATAGGTAAGGTCGCAGAGTGAAGGTTTTCTAAGTTAGACAAACGAACATCAACCACAGATTTTTCTAGCGTCAGCAGAGAACACTAAGCAGTGCTATCTAGACTGATAGACAACACCCACTACCATCAACATGGTTACTTAATTATAGTCGGCATCTTACCCTGGGATGTGGTACAATCATTGGTCGGCACCTTACCCCTGGGGTGTGGTACACACAGTCACAGGTCCGCACCTTATCCTGGGGTGTGGTACAGTCATTGGTCGGCACCTTACCCTGGGATGAGGTACTGACAGTCATTTTTTTTTCTTTCTTTTTTTTTTAAACAGAGCAATTACTGCGTACAGTAACCATATAACAGGAAAGCGCAGAAGAACAAAGAACTCAGAATAACAACAACACATAACACGTAACACAGATCAACATAACACAAAAGTGAAAACAAAGAATAACATAAAACTCATAAGAACACACACACACAAGCAAAAGCAGCACTACCCAGATGGGGCGTGCCAAAAGCGTCTGTAGTGACAAAAAGCGCACAGAGAGCACCATAAAACCAAGGGTAAAATATATACAAGGAATACACATATACACAATAACACAAACTAACACAAACACAAAACACACCCACCATGCGCCACACCACACAACAGCAGACAACACACCACAGAATCGAGAACACAATAACAGAACATGGTAATATAACACTAGAAATACAACATAGTAAACAAAATGCAGGAAAATAACAAGGGAATACAACAAAGCAATACACAACACAATACATAGATCAAAGGAAACAGAACACATTTGCATTACAAAGTAAAATATCAAATTAAAAAATGAGAAATAAAGAATCGGTATAACACAAACCAACATTGGAACATAGAATACAGTAAATAGGACACATAATAGAACAAATCGTAAATAAGCATAAACAAAAATGGAATCTTACACATAGGTAACAATGAAATACAGGCAAAAAAGAAAAAACACTAGAGCATTATAACCCAGCTCGGTAAGAAAACAGGAAAAAAAAGGAACCTGTATCACATTGCTCAACAAAACAATGAAAGAAATAAAGCAACACAAAGCAAGAACCACACACACAGTCAATCA
>NC_091156.1:37475691-37490691 GCF_040958095.1 Procambarus clarkii | reverse complement strand
GTTGAAGGAGATGCTAATCACCACCCCGACAGCAAAGGGTAAAATCTTCGATATTGAGGGTGGAGAAGACGCCAGAAGGAAGAGGAAAGACCATCGAGGGCAACCAGAAAAAGTAGTGCTAAGAACACTACCTTGGGGCACCACCATCGTGATGCTGAAAATACAGAATGTACCAAGCCTCACTCAAAAGGAACGACGAGAGGAAGCTTTGGAGAAAGAGGTAGATTTCCACTTACGCCAAAAGAATGAAGTTGGGACAGAATATGATATCGCGAAGTGGTGTCATAAGCCTTTTCCAGGTCATAAAGGACGGCAACAACGGAGGTCTTCGCAGCTATAACAGTACGAATATAGACCAAGTTCACCAGGACATCTGTTGTGCTGCGGCACTTGCGAAAACCCAATTGAGAAGAGGGTGAAGGTGGTGATAGTTTTCCGAGAACCACATCAGACGAACGTTAACCATGCATTCAAAGAGTTTGCAGACTACTCGTGAGGGCAATAGGGCGAAGTCCTTAGAGGATGTCCCAAGACTGGTGCTGGGAGGACACCAGCATCGAGCCAGTCGTCGGGGACTGGCGACGACTCCCGAGGAAGAGAGCGAAGCCTTCTTACTCGCCGGGGAAGAGGAAGAAGAGCCAGCCTTTCGTTTCTGATGCAAAGAGTCAGGCGTCCCAACAACAACGTACTGGGCAATAGATTCAAGTCTCTAAGATAAGCTGAACGAGGGCAAACACGATGGCCGCAGGGAGAGTGATAAACATCAGCCTGCACAAACAGGCGGGCGGCATGAAGAGCCAAAAGACGAAGAAGGATGGGAAGGAGGGAGACGAGGAACAAGACACAGGAGATAAGACAGACTGGGGTAGGAAGAAGGGGAAACCCAGAAAGAACTATGACGTGGACCCTGCGGGACGGAACAAACGAACAGAGGCGGCGGCGGTGGGCGTGTCTGGGTCTAAGGCCTGGAAACGATCGAGAGTGAGGAATGTGGAATGGACGAGGAGGAAGAGCACAACACAAGCATAAGAGACACCAGCAAAAGGGGATAAACTACGAACTTTGCGCCTCGCCTCAGGAAAAAAACAAACGTTCCCGATGCTTCAAGGTGAGGACGGCTGCCTCAAGTTTGTAATGTACACACACGCGGGAGAAGGTAAGGTAGGGTGGGTTTCTCCGCAATTGAGGCAGCGAGCCTCAATTGCGCTTCTCCCTTCCTGGGAGAAGTGCACTCCGACTTAGTGCCCTTCGTCCCCACACACAAGAGATACTGGAACATCTGAGGGTACCATGCCCAAACCTCCAGCACTTATTACAGAGCCAAGGAGAGGGAATGTACTCTTGGACAGAGAACCTGCAACCAGCAAAAATGACAGGATGGAAGGGCCCTACCATCTGAGGTAATCTTTACAACCTGAAGGGGCTGATAACTTTGGTGACGACCACGAAGGGGGAAAAGTAAGCGTGTCTACCTGGCGGACAGAATGGCTTGGGCTTCGAGGATATGCCGAATATCTTCGTGGCAGTCCTGTAGATTCCCAATTCCGGTTGCATCATTGGGTGGGAGGAGAACAGTGCCAACACTTATTCAACAGTGTTCTTTGAGACCCGAACAGGAGTTTCGCCAATGCGGAATAAAGCGGCCAATTGGGTGGCTGCATCCCGAGAAGCAGCAACAGACACGTGTACCGAGATGGGTGGGGTTGAAAGTAACAGGAATCTACTGAATCAGTATGATGCCTATGGAGGGAGAAATCAGGTATAGCATCCGGAGGGAAATCAAAGCATTTGGCCCACGAAGCAGGACCAAACAAAGATTGGTATGCACTAATACAGGAAGGGATCGAGAGAGTGCGGCCGTGCCGTGGATTGCGTTGAGAACCTAGAGAGAGAAAGAAAAAGAAAAGGGGGGGGGGAGGGGTTAAAGGCACAGTAATCAATGAGAGCGAGACATGCCAGGGGATGGGGCGGTCCCCACTGTAGGCTTGTGGCCCGACCCAACTACAGAGGAAGGAAGGAAGGAAGGAAGGAAGGAAGGAGAGTCAAAAGGAGTAGTAAGGAGGGTCAAAGGAGGAGGGTCAAAGGAGGAGCAAGGTCGGGGCACAATGCAGCTGGAGCCTATAAAGCCCGGTCTTCCAATAGTCGGAGTCGGGGGCTTGGTCGCCCATTCCCACGAACTTGAGAAGGTAGAAGAGAAGCTGAATTTGACAAAGCTAGAGTAAAGACTCATTCACGTATGTTCCCCAACACCCACAATTAGAGGCAGGACACCCAACAAGAGACATGTTGCCGATCTTGCCGGGGGCTCCCCTAGGGGTGCGTCACGAGTATACACTTAACAAATGCCACCTTAAGAACCATCAGTCTGTCAAGATCAGGTTCAGCGACGAAAGAAGGATTGACAATGAAAGCATACCCTCGCTCGCGACGTGGCTACCACAATTCAACGGGTGCAAGAGTAAGCCTCCTCAAACACCCGGGCGACAAATCAAAAGAAGGCCAAAAAGAATAGTCAAAACAGGCAAAAAGTCGGCAGCAAATAATTGGAAAGGAGAAGAGGGAGAAAAATGAAACATTAGGAAAATGAAAAGTCGCCCTGCAAAATTCGTGAGGATAACAGCAGGAGCACAAGGCCACAAAAGGACAGAGGACTGTCCCAATGAGTATTACACTCCGACGGCAGCCGGCCACCAAACTCCCCCCTCACGGAAACAATGGACCAGACAGGGATGGTGGGGGAGGGGGGGGGGGGTTATTGGAAAAAACCTGTCAACAGGTAAACCAAAGGTAGTAGGGGCTCAAGGAGGGTAAGGAAGGTCAATTCATGTCCACTACACAGCTCCCACATTTAAAATTTGATCAAGTTATTTAAGGAAACAGTCTTCCCAATATTTAGATTGAAACCATTCATATTAAACTTTAAATGAAGCATTAGGAACTGCTGGATTAGACGACATTTTACTGAACATTTTATCTTTTGTACCTAATTTAACTAACGCCTTAATCGTTTGATTACAAACAGTCGAAGATTTTCTTTTATGCTCCATGAAGCAGTGATGGCAAATCAAACCATTTTATTCCCATAAAACCATTAGATTACAGTAGCCAACTCTGACCTTCGTGGTTAGAGGAAGGGTAAGCGGCAGGAGGGTGTTGGGCAGGTGGGTCTTCATCACTCTAGGAGCAGGTAAAGACTCGCTAATCTGCAGAAACACTCCGTCTTCTACCTTCTTCCCTGGACACATTTGATGAAACATTTCTGTCATCGGCTGAGGATTCTCAACAGTGCTTCTTATGGTCTTGCTGTCAAGCATCATGTCAAAGCTGGAATGTTATTACTACAATTACTAAACTTTACCAGAACTGAAATTTTATAGCTTCAGAATCAATACATTTCAGTCGTTTCTTAAACCATTCATCAGTTATGCGATAAGTTCTGGTAACATTTCTTTATATAAACCCATCCAGCAGCACAAATATAGGATCCTTCATACATTGCAACCGATACCCGAATGGTTCTTAACTAATCACATGATTTTTTAAACTTAACTGTTTAGTGCAACAAATTCACATTCAAGCACGCCTTAACATCACGTGCGCCAACTACGTAACCTAGACATTTATACCAAAAGTTAATTGTCACAAAACTATCACCATCTTAAAACAATATTAGGCTTCACTTTACAACTAATATGACCTATACCCATGCCCTATATTCTGCCACAGAATATCAGACCTTATACTACTTATTGTGTCCAACCCATTCTCCTATTAAGATACGTACAAAAACCATGTGCACCATATTACAAAGATTGACGTTCTAAGCAATTAGGTAGATTTTTTCCACTAGTCACTTTTTAGTCCGAAAATATTTAAAAATATTCCAATGCCTAGTATAGCACATTTACTTAATTAAACATATGTTGCCTGTAATAGATCTAGGAAAGGTTAGTCGTCTTAGCAACTACAGTAGAAAATTTGTTTCTCTAAATTCAATAGCATAGATTCCTACTTAATTGAATCAAGTTGTACGTCTGTATGTGCAATTGTCCTCATCCTTCCTGTAAGTACTCCCAATACAGGGAGGGATGGGTTTGTCAAAAGTACCATTTACTGTAAACAATGTAGTGTGCGAGTGAAAAGTAAATTTAGGACAGTTTGGCATCAATGGTAAACAGGATTATCCAACAATGATTAAGTGTCACTAATTTTCAACAACCAATAACTAAGAGTCACAATCACCCGAGTCACCAATTTTGCTCACACACACACACACACACACACACACAGTGTTAAGAGAAATATTTACACAAGACATCCGAAGCGATTGTTTCACACGCAAGACCTGAATTTATGTAATTACAGTATGGAGCCAAAGTATTTGGATCAATCATTAAGATAACTGGTACAAGTACCCATTTGGTATATATACCAACATTGGTACAATTTAGTTAGTCGCTAAAGCTTAAGATAATAGGCTCAAGTGACTTTATAAATGCATTTAACAGTGTAGCCAGGGTAAGCATCCCAACCAGTAGTAACGTATGAAGAAATTTATGACAGCAAGTTATTTATAGGTTAAATTTATTTTTGGCAACACTAGTATTTAGTCCGCCAGGACCTCTGTGTCCACCAAACATTTTATAAAAAATCTCGCCCAGCACCGCCTTAAACAATATTAATCTTTTAATGAATTTACAATCCCCAACCCCCTTTTTCCCCCCCACTAATGAAAATTAGTTGCAATGTTCACAAAACTCTAGAGGCGGAAGAAATGATGCAGTGAAACAAGACGAGGTAGAAGGTAAACGGTATTTGAGCCTAATGCATTACCTAATTTTACAGTCAAGCTGGGGTGAGGCCGTATTAATTACAGAAAAGTAAAAACGCTCGCAAAATGTCTTGACCCCTCCCAAGTTATATATAGTCGTAATAACCATTATTTCTCAAGATAATTCCCCTCCCCAAATAAATTGACGCACTAATCTGAACAACCCTTGAACAAACCATTTTAGGTCTAGTCTAAGAACGTAAAGTACTAACACAGGAAATGCCAAAAGATATACCGGCACCCAGTCTGATTAAAATATCTGCCAACATCATTTTATTCACATCCGGTGCAATGTTAAGCAGCAGTGTAATCGTTATGAAATTTCATCCAAAAAATACAAAAATAGTCTGTTTTGTAGAGATATAAAATAGTTAAATTATTTACGAGAAATATTTAAGAACATTCGTAAGATCTTCGCTAATATTATCTGGTCTTCAAAATTACCAGAATTTTGTCTAAGGTACGTCCACAAATTTGCAAATTTACTGCCACTTGCTGAACTATCTTTACAATAAGGTAGTTTCTACAGAAAAGCTATCTAAATCGGGGCTCTGAGAACTTTAATGAGCTAAGCACTAATTAAAAATAAGAAAAATCCTACCGATTTACTAGGCGCAATCAGACTACAATAGTTATTATACCACTGATCCCAGGCGTTACGCAGACAATCACACTGATAAACTAATAAGAATGTCATACTCTATATGCGGTGCTCTGATGAAGATGGGCAGGTCGGCCCTCTGGTTGTTGAGGTCGGGGTTGTGAAGCATCGTCCACACCAACTCCAACATCCAGGTCGTCCCAGACCTGGGCATTCCCGCCACAAGTACGTCACCTTCAGTGAACTGAAGAGAAACTTATTGTAGTATACATTAGAGAGAACACAAGTGTATACAATTGTTACCCACATATATACCAGGGGCTAGGGATCCAAGTACAGTCCCCCCTCCCCCTCGGACCAAGTATATAACCAATATTCAAGGGTCAGAGTAACAATGACAACACACCTTGAAGTTGTAGATGGTGTCAGCATATTTGGTGAAGAGTGTCGGGTAGAGATAGCCTCCGGGCCTGAGGCGGATCATACCATGGTTGTAGAGCGTCTGTTCCTCCTCCATCCTGGCCAGCCACTCCTCGCTCATGGCCTCCACCCGGTGACCACTAGCCAGCTTCGTAGTCATCTTCCTAGGTACAACTACAGGGGTCGTTATGGCAGTCAACTCTTTAAAATACCTTGTCTATGTCAGGCATTACAACAGTGAGGTAAAAATTAGATACTTTAGTAAACATTTTTACAAACTGATGGCGAGGATGATGAAGGGTTGGGCATGGGGGACACGACTGGTGGTCAGGGCTGTGTCGGTCGATGACCTGTGTTTGTGACCCCGGGAAAGGGGGGGGGGTATGAACAATTTTACTTGGCAAGGGTATTAGGTGGGGAATATTATGGAAGATGTGTAGACTGTGGGTCAGGGAGGTGTCAAAGCTTCACCGGTTCCTGCACTTTCCAATTCAAATTATGTAAATAGAACTACGACAAAAAATTGTCACTTCAAAACAAAAATTATTTTAGAATAGGGAATCTAGCGTAACCAGCGCCACCAGTCGCCACTCTTGGGGTGGGGATGTTTGGGAAGAGAAAACTAAAGTCACCAGACCTACCACACCACATACTGAACCATGCAACACCTGCCTGTTTAAGACTCAAAAAGCACAGTATAATCTGAAATAATGCCATACAAGGTTACACTTTAATCCGAAATACTTTTAAGGAATATCTTATCTGATCACACAAATGCCGCACTTTAATAATTTTTAATCTTTAAACCTAGTAATTATATATTCAAGATATGTTACAACGGTCAATATGCAACATGCATTAGATATAAATATAACCTCACTAAGACTGCCATAACCTGGTGGTAAAATCTTAGCCTACTTACAACTACACAGTTACTATATTACCTTCACAAAACTTAAAAGTCCACCTTCAATCACAAGCCGACGGACTAAGAAGGAAGTGGTATACATTTTAAATACACAAATCACATTAAGAAGAGTCCTAATGTCTGCAATAAATCCAGATATCTGGAATGTTTTAAATACTGTAATACAAACTCCCTGCCAATGGCGGGGCGTGTTACCAGCAATTTCTTAAAAATATGCCAATTCAACGCACCGTTATTGGAAGTCAACACAGAAGCCAATTTAAACCATAATGGAGATGGATCAATATTGCATTCTCTCCAAGTTAAATGTGCTATCCACTGTACTGTTATGCTATTCCTGCACGACACCAAACACCAAAGGAGTTGCTCTACAAAGAGCAGAATATAACATGGCAAGGAAGGTAGTATTTATAGCGTGCAGGAACCATATTTGTGGTGAGAAGTAAGAGCTGCTCGTCTTTTACAGTCCCTCCAACATTATATTCCCTCCTCACAACGTCGGCAATAACTACAAACATTTGTGAATTTATCTACTCATATTACACAATTACACCAATCACAGCATCTTTCACAAATACAGAGCAAATACACTCTGCTCACTCTTTCAACAAAACTACTGCATTTGGCAAATAGACTGTAGTTATACGAAGTTACTAAAACAGTTATACAGTCCCTAAATTTTTTTCACACTTTAACTATAGTCTTCCCTGAGGAAAAATAATTTAAATACGTCTATACACTACAGCTCACCTTCTGACACTGAAGGTAACACTGATGGAGGGAGGAGGAGGAGCACAACAGCTCACACCAACACAAGCAACACATATGAACTGTCATTGGCTGAGGCTCCACCCAAGTCAACACCCCAGTGTTACCAACTCTGCTAATGAAGTGCTCTCATCCATCTAGTGATTCCAAATTAGTGTACTAATTAACCTTAGTCTATCTTTTACAGATAATAAAAAACAGCTGTAAGATGACATAGAGAAAAAGGAGGCACAAAAGTTATGTTAAGGAAGAACAGTAGAATGCTTCGTCTAAATAACTATTAACATTAATTCCGGTTGTTTCCCAAAATCTCGCTGTTTTTCAGGCTTGAAAAAAGTCTAAATTAAAGGGGTTTACTCCACAATAAGTGTAAAAACCTTAACTCTAGAGGACAATGACCTGTAATTGGAGGACGCATTTTAGTGGCTGGTATCTATAGTGTGCGGGTCACTGGTCATTACGTGTGAGAACGAGGGAACTGTACAGCGATCTCACCAAAACCGGACCTAACAATTAATGAATCTTTACATGTGCACTATGTAAGGAAGCGTAAACATTAACATGCTTTATTGAGAATACAAGTGTGGTAATGTGTAGATATTTGTCATCTTTAACAGCATCAGCATCAATAGGTAAGGTCGCAGAGTGAAGGTTTTCTAAGTTAGACAAACGAACATCAACCACAGATTTTTCTAGCGTCAGCAGAGAACACTAAGCAGTGTTATCTAGACTGATAGACAACACCCACTACCATCAACATGGTTACTTAATTATAGTCGGCATCTTACCCTGGGATGTGGTACAATCATTGGTCGGCACCTTACCCCTGGGGTGTGGTACACACAGTCACAGGTCCGCACCTTATCCTGGGGTGTGGTACAGTCATTGGTCGGCATCTTACCCTGGGATGTGGTACTGAGTCATTTTTTTTCTTTCTTTTTTTTTAAACAGAGCAATTACAGCGTACAGTAACCATATAACAGGAAAGCGCAGAAGAACAAAGAACGCAGAATAACAACAACACATAACACGTAACACAGATCAACATAACACAAAAGTGAAAACAAAGAATAACATAAAACTCATAAGAACACACACACACAAGCAAAAGCAGCACTACCCAGATGGGGCGTGCCAAAAGCGTCTGTAATGACAAAAGCGCACAAAGAGCACCATAAAACCAAGGGTAAAATATATACAAGGAATACACATATACACAATAACACAAACTAACACAAACACAAAACACACCCACCATGCGCCACACCACACAACAGCAGACAACACACCACAGAATCGAGAACACAATAACAGAACATGGTAATATAACACTAGAAATACAACATAGTAAACAAAATGCAGGAAAATAACAAGGGAATACAACAAAGCAATACACAACACAATACATAGATCAAAGGAAACAGAACACATTTGCATTACAAAGTAAAATATCAAATTAAAAAATGAGAAATAAAGAATCGGTATAACACAAACCAACATTGGAACATAGAATACAGTAAATAGGACACATAATAGAACAAATCGTAAATAAGCATAAACAAAAATGGAATCTTACTCATAGGTAACAATGAAATACAGGCAAAAAAGAAAAAACACTAGAGCATTATAACCCAGCTCGGTAAGAAAACAGGAAAAAAAAGGAACCTGTATCACATTGCTCAACAAAACAATGAAAGAAATAAAGCAACACAAAGCAAGAACCACACACACAGTCAATCATCTTCATATTTATCCGGATAGAAACGACGAGGGTACTTCTTCTTGTAGGCATCCCACTGTGCCCACAATTCCATAAGCTCGTTAACGTGACTACGTGACCCTCGCAGTCGATGCATGAAGTCAGGAACATCCAGCTCGGCGCCCTCCACCACGGAGGCGGTAGGCACGGGAAGAGGCCGCACAGAGGGCTTTGATACAGCCGGTGGAACCACACGGGACTGAAGCACAGGAGTCGGCCGGACACAGGCCGGCAACTTAGCGGGCGGAGTCGCAGGGGACGCAATCACAGAGGGCGATGGTGCAGGGGCCGACACCACAAGGGACGGAGTAACAAAGGATGACTGAGCAGAGGGCAAAGGCGTGGAAGGCACAGACATGGACGCCAGAGGCACGGAGGCCGCCGGAACAGAAGCATTTGTAAGAACCGGCACCAAGCCCCTACCCTCTCTCGCAATCTCGGCCGGTGCCACAACCTCCCAACCCGGGGAACCAGCAACCCGTGATGCGCAGGCAGCCGGAGAAGACACCGGACCAGGGCCAGGCTACAATCCCACCACAGGACCCATCACCGTTGCAACACGACCCACAGGAGCCGCAGGCACTCCAACAGCGTCGCACAAATCACCATCCCCAGAAGACGAACTCCCGGAGTCCTCAAATTCCCCGACGTCGGCCCAGGCCGCATTACGAGGCGGAGACAGAATCAAAGCTTGCCGCGAACGCTTGGACACAGGTCGCAGATCGTCGGAACTGTCACCTCCGCTAGGAAGCACCGTAGCAGAACCGCTGGTTGCCTGTGCAAGTCCCCGCAG
Organism: Procambarus clarkii; assembly: GCF_040958095.1. Lineage (NCBI taxonomy): Eukaryota > Metazoa > Arthropoda > Malacostraca > Decapoda > Cambaridae > Procambarus > Procambarus clarkii. The sequence goes on along the minus strand of NC_091156.1, from coordinate 37,480,591 downwards.
TGCACGATCACTCAACATTGCAGCCTCAACAACCCGGGGAACAGGACCACCCACCGCAGGAGACATCACAGTGTGCACGTCGACACAGGTCGAAGACACAGCTGCCGGAAACAGTACAGGCCGAGGCGCAGCCTCGACGTCCAGAGTCACGAGACCACACACCACAGGAGACACAACTGGAGACGAGGCAGGCAGGGGGAGGCTGAGGTGCGGGAGCCGGGATGCACTTCCTTCCACTCCGACACCCACAGCCACATCGAGGCTGGCATCAGAGACCGGCAACGGGGCACCAGAAGACCGGGAAGTAACACTTTCCACTGCAGCACCGTCCGACAGGTCCGGGACTGCCAACGGAAGAAAGTCCTCCTCCCCGAAGAGGTTCACAGGCCCGACCCGGCTCGCATCACATCCCGCAGCCTGATGGCCTGAGAGTCCACACTGGAAACACGTCCGGGGCTGACCCCCCCATAGAACACACGTACCATGAAGCCCAGAAGCTGGAGAGACGAAGGGATGGAGTCCTTCAAGCGCAGCACCACAGTACGGGTCCCATTCGGGATACCCTTCCACTGCCCGGAGGACACTGCATTCATCCAGACACTCAAGACCCGCCCATACCGGGTAAAGTGACGCTGGAGAAGAGAGTCTGGGAACTCAAAGGGAGTACCATGAACCACCACATAGGTAGTCTCACTGCACCTGTCCAACACTTCCACCAAACCACCACCCTCAGGCAGAGTAAATGTCCTCCCGTCATAGCGTTCCACCATGTCATGATACACAGCCGTAGAGCAGAATTTCACAACAGTTCGATGCTCGGATACAAGTTGAACGCCGCACACAGACACCACATCCACCCGCAACATGTCAATCATCACCACCTCAACTGCCGGGTAAGACGCTGGGCCAGTAAATTCCAGGCCAATGGTATCCCTCTGTTTCACAGGGGGGAGGGGGGCCACCATCCCTCCAGCCGCTACGGCCCCAAGGGTCCGCTCACACACACAAACTACCACGGGTCAGCAAACCACGAGCTCACAGGCGACACGTCCACCTCCGCCCAGAGCTAGGCAAACACCTCGGTTAACAGCCTACTGACAGTCATTGGTTGGCACTTTACCCCTGGAGTGTGGTAGTCATTGGCCGGCACCTTACTCTGGGATGTGTTACAGAAAGTAATTTTTTTCTTTTTATTTGGAAAAACACAAATACAACAATAGAAAAACATCATCATCAATAACATTGTCAAGGCAAGAAACACAAGAACAAACGTTAGAACAAGAAAACACACAAACAAAAGTCGTACAAAACACAAAATAGTAACAAAAACATAGGTAACAATGAAATAGTCAGAAAAGAAAAAACACCAGAGCACTATAGCCCAACAAGAACCAGGCACAAGAAACACGTGAAAAATTAACTCCTAGCTCACAGCACATCAAAACAAATAAAGAAATAAAGCAACACAAAACAAGAACCACACACAGTTAATCATCCTCATATTTATCCGGAAATAGACGCTGCAGGTACTTCTTCCTATAGGCATCCCACCGAGCCCACAATTACACACACGTGTTAACGTTGACTACGTGATCCTCGCAGTCGATGCATGAAGTCAGGAACATCCAGCTTGGCGCCCTCCACCACGGGGGCGGAAGTCACTGGAAGAGGCCGCACAGAGCTCTTCGGTAACGAAGGTGGAACCACATGGGGCTGAAGCACAGGAGCCGGGCGCCAACATAGCGAGCAGTCGCAGGGGACACAATCACAGAGGGCGATCGTGCAGGGGCCGACACCACAGGGGGCGGAGTAACAAAGGACGGCTGAGTAGACGGCAGCCGCGCAGTGGTCGGCATCACCAAGGGCACATGCGCAGAAGGAACAGACATGGACGCCAGAGGCACCGGGGCTGCCGGAACTGAATCTTTCTTAAGAACCAGCACCAAGTCCCCACCCTCTCCTGCAACCTCGGCCGGTGCCACAACCTCTTAACTCGGTGAACCAGAAACCGGGGATGCAGAGGCAGCCGGAGAAGATACAGGACCAGGGCCAGGCGACAATCCCATCACCCATACAACACGGCCCACAGGAGCCGCAGGCACTCCAACATCGTCACCCACGTCATCATCCACATAAGACGAACTCCCGGAGTCGCCAAAATCCCAGACGTCAGCCCAGGCCTCACCATGAGGCGGAGACAGACTCGAAGCTCGCTGCAAACCCTTGGACAGAGGTCGCAGGTCGTCAGAACTATCACCCCCGCCAGGAGGCACTGTAGCAGAACCTTTGGTTGACCGTGCAACTCCACGCAGTGTACACTCAATATCACAGCCTCATCAACCCGGGGAACAGGACCATACACCGCAGGAGACATTACAGCGTGCACGTCGACACAGGCCGAAGACACAGCTGTCGGACACAGTACAGGCCGGGGCACAGCCTCGACGTCCGGGAGCACGAGACTACACATCACAGGAGACACAACTGGAGACTTGACTGGAGACAAGGCAGGCAGGGGTAGCTGAAGTGCGGGAGTCGGGGATGCACTACCACCCCGACACCCACAGCCACATCGATGACCGACAACGGGGTACCAGATGACTGGGGAAGTATCACACACCAGAGCAGCACCTTCTGACAGGTCCGGGACCGCGAACGGGGAAAATCCTCCTTCCTGAAGGGGTTCACAGGCCTGACCCAGCTCGCATCACAACCCGCAACCTGATGGCCTGAGAGTCCGCACCAGAAACTAGTCCGGGGCTGACCCCTATAGAAGACGTGTACCTTGAAGCCCAGAAGTAGGAGAGATGAAGGGATGGGGTCCTTCAAGAGCAGCGCCACAGTGCGGGGTCCCATTCGGGATACCCTTCCACTGCCCGGAGGACACTGCATTCATCCGGACACTCAAGACCCGCCCATACCGGGTAAAGTGACGCTGGAGAAGAGAGTCTGGGAACTCAAAGGGAGTACCATGAGCCACCACATAGGTAGTCTCACTGCACCTGTCCAACACTTCCACCAAACCACCACCCTCAGGCAGAGTAAATGTCCTCCCGTCATAACGGTCCATAAAGTCACGATACACAGTCGTGGAGCAGAATTTTTCAACAGCTTGATTCCCGGATACAAGTTGAACTCCACACACAGACGCCACATCCACCCACAACACATCAATCATGATCACTTCAACTGCAGGGTAAGACGCTGGGCCAGTAAGTTCTAGGCCAATGGTATCCCTCCGCTTCACAGGGCGGAGGAGGCAGCAATCCCTCCAGCCGCCACAGTCCCAAAGGTCTGCTCACAAACACGAACTACCACCAGCCATCAATCAGGAGCCCACAGGCGACACGTCCGCCTCCGCCCAGAGCCAGACGAGCACTCCCCATTACATCACAGACAGCCATTGGTCGGCACCTTACCCTGGGGTGTGGTACAGGTAGTAATTAGTCGGCAACTTACCCTGGTATGTGGTACAGACAGTCACAGTTTGGCACCTAACCCTGGGATTTGGTGCAGGCAGTCATAATAATAATAATAATAATAATAATAATAATAATAATAATAATAATAATAATAATAATAATAATAATAATAATAATAATGATAATAATAATAATAATAATAATAATAATAATAATAATAATAATAATAATAATAATAATTTATTTGTAAGAAGGTACAAGGGGTTAGTGAGATTACATAAGCTGGGTACATCCATGTAGAGCTACTAACACGCATAACGTTTCAGGAAGGTCTTTAATTTACCGTATCAGGAAAGATGAAAAGGTGCAATGTAGCAAGGTTTTATATTAACAAATAACTACAACATAAGTTGACAGAGGTGATTACACTGGTAAGGATATGTATCTCAAAGCCTAATATTGTGGAAGTGGGTAGTACAAGATACAGTGTGAGTTTGAAGTAAAAGGCAGGAAACTATGAGGAAAAAATTAGGTCCTTTTGGATTTACTTTTGAACAGGGCATAGGTTGGATAGTTTTTTAATTCATCAGGGACTGAGTTCCAAACACTGGGCCCTTTTTATTTGCATGGAGTGTTTGCAACAAGTCGGCAATTGTTTGTCATAGGTCGACACCTGACCATGGGATGTGAGGCATGCAGTCAGTGATCGACACCTTACCCAGGGATGCGGTCCAAGCACTCAGTGATCGACACCTTACCCTGGGATGGGGGCAAGCAGTTAGTGATCGGACACCTTACCGAGGGATGCGGAGCATGCAGTCAGTGATCGACACCTTACCCTGGGATGTGGATCATGCAGTCCAGTGATCGACACTTTACCCAGGATGTGGAGCAAGCAGTCAGTGATCAACACCTTACCCTGGGATGTGGGGCAAGCAGTCAGTGATCAACACCTTACCCTGGGATGTCTGTCATGCAGTCAGTGATCGACACCTTACCCTGGGATGTGGGACAAGCATCAGAGGTATTCTTTTAACCCTGGAACTTCTTTTAACCCTGGAATGTGGTACAGTCATAGATCGTCACCTTACTCTGGATGTGGAACAAACAGTCAGAGGTCGGCACCTTACCCTGGAATGTGGTAGACATTCTGTGGTCGGCACCTTACCCTGGTATAACGTAGTTATGATGTATCACCACTGATACAAGCCACTAAGCAAGTTGTTACTAATTATGACTAAAACTTAAAGTTATTTAAAACTACTTAATGCCGCCACCACCTTTGCTTTTGGTGAACATTGGTACTTCACAGTGACGACGGTGAAGGGTACCGGTCACAGGAGAGTAAGAGGAGTGAGTTAAGAATATCACAGACAGGGGGATGGGGTGGGGGGAGAGAACGGCCGATTTCCACTATTTACTGGCAACTCTATATGAATGACTAACAGAAACGAATGGATACAACAGATGGACAATTT
>NC_091156.1:37377841-37475191 GCF_040958095.1 Procambarus clarkii | reverse complement strand
TACTGGAAGGTAGTTGTGCTTTCTGGGTTCGAGTCCCACTGGTGGGTGTTGTCCAAAGATTGTTTATCTTCACTTGTGGTTTATGCAAGTATAGGCTTATATATATATATATATATATATATATATATATATATGGAACCCTTAACCCTATATGTGGAGGGTTCCTACAAACTCAACCAGAGGTGGTACCCTCTATATATTAATAAAAAGGCTAGGCTCTGCTAAATCTAGGCAGGGATTGGCTTGGGTAAGCTGGTCAAGGCTTGGCTGGGGTAGGAAGGACTGGTCATGTTTAAAAGCAAGGCAGGGTTAGGCTAGGAAAGACTAGGTAAGGGTATACTGGGGATAGGCTTGGCTACGGTAGGCTATGAAGAGGTTAACTAGGATAAGCAAGGCTGTGCAAGCACTATGCACAGCTAGAATGAACTATGCTAAGATGGTTTAAGCTGGGCTAGGTTAGGATAAGCTGGGCCATGCAGGAGCCCTGATTGACCAGTGGAGTCTAATGGTCTAACCTTCTAGCTAGTTTGCTGACCTAAGAGTGTAAATGCCTAGCCCCTAACCTGAGATATATACAAGAGTTGTTACATTCTTGTACAGCCACTAGTACGCGTAGCGTTTCGGGCAGGTCCCTGGAATACGATCCCCGCCGCGAAGAATCGTTTTTTCATCCAAGTACACATTTTACTGTTGCGTTAAACAGGGGCTACAGTTAAGGATTTTCGCCCAGTAAATCCTCCCCGGCCCGGATACGAACCCATGACATAGCGCTCGCGGAACGCCAGGCGAGTGTCCTACCACTACACCACCTGCTGCAATATTATTATAAAAGAAATATTATTATAATCGTTAATACTAAATACCTGGATAACACAGGTGGCCTGTTGTTGTGTTGATTTAGGGGTGACGACGATCGTGGGATCGGATGCGCCCAGGAGTACACCATGCATTCTAAGGCGTCCATCTCATAACAAAAACAAATCCGTGCATTCATACACAAACAGAGACCCCGTGGTTATTCGAATACTTGCAATTATTTTACTTAAAATAATAATAATTAGATTAATAATAATTAACATAATTTTTACTCAAGATTCACAAAAATCATTAATACTATTTTAAAAGAAAATTTAAAAGACATCTAAAAACAGATATACAGACTTTGTGTGATATTTATTTCAGCATTATATATTAATAGAATGTTGTAATTATTATTTTTAAATATTAGGTAGTTGCCAGCTACGTATATCTCGCATATAAACGTTAAAAAAGTTTTTAGATTGAATTAACACATTACACATTTATGGAGTAATTAACAACAAAACAATCTTTATTTTCATTGCAGACATATATCGGAGCATACTAGTGACTCATACATTTAAAATAGTGTGATTTTTAAACAATTCGGTTGTAAATATGTTAGACATTAAGTCTCTGCACATTCTCTCATGTGTATTATACATATATAAAACGCTAAACTATAATGACAATCCTGATCTCAAAAGCTTCATAGAAGGTTGTAACAGAACCCATGAGCACCACACCAGAAATAAACACAGTTTTGATATTCCTAGAGTACAACTTAATCAAACTAGAAATACTCTACAAATCAAGGGGAACAGAATGAGGGTAAGGAGGAGAGCGAGGAGGAAGGAGGAGGAGGAGGAAGGAGGAGAGCGAGGAGAAAGGAGGAGGAGGAGGAAGGAGAGCGAGGAGGAGGAGGGCGTGGAGGAAGGAGAAGGAGAGCTAGGAGGAAGTAGGAGGGCGAGGAGGAAGGAGGAGAAGGAGAGCTAGGGGGAAGGAGGAGGAGGGCGAGGAAGAAGGAGGAGGGCGAGGAGAAAGGAGGAGGGCGAGGAGAAAGGAGGCGGGCGAGGAGGAAGGAGGAGGAGAGCGAGGAGGTAGGAGGAGGAGGGCGATGAGGAAGGAGGAGAGCGAGGAGGAAGGAGGAGGAGGGCGAGGAGGAAGGAGGAGGAGGACGAGGAGGAAGGAGGACGAGGAGGAAGGCGAAGAAAGGAAGTAGGAGGATGTTAAAGAGGAGGTTAAGGAGAAGAGCAAGAAGAAAGGAGGAGTAGGAGGTCGAAGAGGAAGGAAGAGTTGGTAAGGGAGGAAGGTCGCGGAGACGGAGGTCGAGAGAAAGGTGGAAGGAGGAGGTCGAGGAGGAAGAGGTCAAGGAGGAAGGAGGAAAAATTCCAGGTAGAAGGATGAGGTCGAGGAGGAAGGAGAATGATGAGGAGGAAGGAGGAGGAGGAGATCGAGGAGGAAGAAGGAGAAGATCAAGGAGGAAGGAGGAGAGGAGAGGAAAGGAGCAGGACGTATGGGGGGAATTAGGTAACGGAGCAGAAAAGGAGGGGGAAGAACAGCAAGGGTAGGAGTAGTACAGGTAAGAGGGGGAGGGGGAAGAGGAGGAGGAGTAAGAGAAGGGGGATGAGAAGGGGAAGAGGAGTGGGTAGAGAGGAGGGGTTAGAGAAGGGGAAGAGTAGGGGGAGGGGTAAGAGAAGGTGGTTAAGGCGGGGGGAGGAGTAAGAGAAGGGGGGATGAGGAGGAAGAGAAAGAGAGGAGGGGCAAGGGAAGGAGGGATGAGAAGAACGGGGAAGAGGAGGGGAGGGGGTAAGGGAAGGGGGATGAGGAGGAGGGGGATGAGGAGGAGGGGGAAGAAGAGGAGGGGGGAAATGAAGGGGATGAGGAGGAAGGGAAAGAGGGGAGGGATAAGAGAAGGAAGGGGTAGAGCAGGGGGAGGGGTAAGAGAAGGAAGGGGTAGAGCAGGGGGAGGGAGTGATGGTCACTAAGCGCGGGTATAAACACTGGACCACCCGGGTGATGGTCAGCTGGCTACTACTGGCCCTCGCCTGGTGGGACCCACATCACAACCGTCGCTGCCTCACCAACTTGCAGTGTTCACTTAATAATATTTATTTAATTCATTAGTAAAATCGGAGATAAAGTTATGCAAAACATTATTATCTTATTCTTTATTTTTCTTGCTGTATTTGATGAAGATGAACACACCATAGTCATCTACCAAGACATGCCTGTTTAATCCAGCGCCCTAACACGTCATAGCAACTCTGTAGGCCTATAGTGTATGCCTCACACAGGTCCCGTTACACTCCCTCCCCATCTTCCCCTCTTCCCTCCTCCCTTCTTACCCCTTCCTCCTCCATCATTCCCTTTCTCTTACCCCTCCTCTTTCCCTGCCTTCACATCCCCTCTTCTCTTACCCCCTTCCCCCTCCTTATCCCACTTCCCTTACCACCCCTTCTCTTCCCCTTCCTTCTCATCCCCCTTCCCTCACTACTCCTCTTCGCCCTCTCCCGTTTCCCTCTACTACTTCTACCCCTGCTATTCCCTCCCCTCCTCTTCTCCTCAGCCACTTAGTTCCCCCCTACCCAACGTCGTCCTCCTTCCCCCTCCCCCGTCCTCCTAGACCTACTCCTTCCTCCTCTGCCTCGACCTCTTCCTCCTCTGCCTCGACCTCTTCCTCCTCTGCCTCGACCTCCTCCCCCTCTTCCTCCTCCTCCTCCTTAATTCCTCATCAACCTCCTCCTCCTTCCTCCTCGCCCTCCTCCTTCCTCCTTCCTCCTCGTCCTACTCCTCCTTCCTCGCCCTCCTCCTTCCTACTAGATTTCCTCCTCCTCGCCCTACTCCTCCTTCCTCCTCGCTCTCCTTCTCCTCCTCCTCGCTCTCCTTCTCCTCCTTCCTCACCCTCTTCCTCCTTCCTTCTTGAATCCTCCTTTCTCCTTCCCCTCCTTGAATCTGTGGAAATGAATGAGCAAATGTGCTGGCTGCTGAAGGCACTGAAGGATCATTTTGTATCATTTTGGATACAAAATGTCCATGGAGATTCAGAATGGAAACAATTATAGTTGAGCATGCAGAGGAGTAAGAATCTGTGGTGAGAGTGAAGGACACAGCCTTGACAACTATACTTCAGAGAATGTAAACATGTAAACATTGAGAATGTAGGACAACAAAAAGTCTTCAGAATCTTTCACACCGCTATTGAGCAACATTTACAATTTATATAAATTATTTTAGGGAATAATAGATACACTTTGTATTTAAACATGATATTAGTGTTTAGTGGAATACATCAGGAGTCAAATTGTGTTAAGAGCGATTTTTAGAAAATTTAGAAAACTACTTTTTCTGATCATAGATCATAGAATAACTAAATATATTTTGAAGGTTTCATTCAGCCATTAAATATCATTCATAATTTATTAATGAATTTTACAAAAAAACTAAAATTTATATTTAAACATGTAGAAACTATTTGTAATATATTAGGAACAAAATAGTTGTGGAAAAAAAATTTATACATCCTGTGTGTTCGGATTTTTGGATTAAAAGTTTCTCAATGCAAGTCATTCCTACACCTATGGGAAGAGATAGATGAACGTTTTCTATACGATTTGTGTTTGCTGGGCGAACACCAGTTGCAACATGGTGTGGTAGGAGAACAGTGACAACACTGGCATTTAACCGAGCATTCTTGGAGACCCGAACAGGGGTCTCTCCAATGCAGGACAAAGCGGCTAAGCGAGTAGCTGCATCCTGAGAAGGAGCAGCGACGATACGCGTACCGTAACTGGTGGAGTTAAAAGTAACAGAGGCATCTACTAAATCAACAAGGTGTTTATGCAGGGAGAAATCGTCAGGATGAGTAGAATCCAGATGGTGGAGATCAAAGTATTTAGCCCACGTAACGGGATCAAACAAGGCATTTAAGTACTATTACGGGAAGGGATGGTGCGAGTGCGGCCGTGGCGGGAACGGCATTGAGAATCCCCGGAGCTCATGGGGGGTAAAAGGCGCAGTAGTCACAATGAGAGACGAAGCCGTGCAGGGGACGAAGTGGTCAACACTGGGGACTACTGTACCGCTGAGGAGGGAGGAGAGCTGAGGGGAGTAGTCAGGTCGTCGGGGCCCAATGCAGCACGGGCAACAGGGCCTGGTCTTCCAACACAGTCCAACTTGGGGGCTTGGTCGCCCACCCCACGAGCCTGAGAAAGTACAAGGGAAACATTATCAGCCATGAAAACGATGGAAAACTTTCATTTATGAATGTGTCCACACACCCACCATGGAGCCACAATTAGAGGCAGGACACCCAACAAGAAGCTATCGCCGATCTTACCAGGGCCCCCTAGGGGTGCGTCGTGAGTATATGCCACATTAAAAACCGTGAGTCCGTCGAGAGCGGGTTCAATGATGAAAGGAGGATTGACAATAAAATGGTCCCCTCGCTCGAGACGCTGGGTACTACAGTTCTACGGGTGCAAGAGTATGCCTCCTCAAGTAAGTAAGTAATTATCAAAAGAAGGCACCAAACCGGGAAGGCTATGTAGCTCCATCAAATGCGCAAAATAATCAGAGGGCGCTAAATATCACCAAGGATGCCAATACGAGACAAAAACGCATAAGGCAAACGATATCAAAAGTATCCGAGTTACCAAGAATTCTATTGAGGGACAGGTGACCGCGAGGGGCGGTTGGAAAGCAAGACACACGCTCGTCCTGGAAGTCAGGACATTCAAGAAGGACATGCACGACCGTAAGAGTGACAATGCAACTAGGACAATAAGGAGCAGGGCGACGCTCCATCAAGTGACCATGGGTTAAGCAAGTATGGCCAATACGCAACCTCGCCAGAGCTGTTTCCCACCGCCGGTTACGGTGGAAGGAGGACAGCGACGAGGAAACACAACATTTAAGAGTACGTAGCTTGTTACCAGTAACAGACAACCAAGAAGAAGGCCAACGGGTAAGGACTGAGGAATGGATAACCGGGTAAAAGTCGGAATACGGAATGCCTTTACGAGAGATGGGACAAGAGCGGACAGCTTCCTTGGCGGCAGCATCCGCACGCTCATTTAAACACACCAATATGGCTGGGAACCCAACAAAACTCAACCGACTTAAATTTACTGTGAACAAGAAACAGCCAATGCTGGATCTCGACAACTACTGGATGAACCGGATTAAAGGACCCGAGAGCCATGAGAGCACTTCGAGAGTCAACGATAACTACAAAGGAAGACTGACAACGAGAAAGCAGGAGATGAAGAGCAGAGAGAATAGCATAAAGTTCTGCTGTAAAGATGCTAGTCTCCGGAGGTAAGCGACACATGTAAGTGCGATCAGGAAAAACAACAGAGTAGCCAACACCGTCCGCCGACTTAGACCCATCGGCGAAGACAGAAACGGAGCGGGAGTGAGAAGAAAAGTGCTCAAGGAAAAGGCGTTTTAGAACCGTAGAAGGGGTAAAAGCTTTAGTGATACGGGTCAAGGAAGTACAAAACCGCGGAAGAGGGACTCTCCACGGGGGCAAAGAAGGAACAACACGAGGAGAAACACTAGAAACCGAACGGAAAGAGAATCCTGGAGGCAAGATAACCGGACAGAAAGAGGGAGGTGGTAAAGAGGAACAGGAACCGCAGGAGGGTAAAAGTTAAAGCACGACAGAGGCGAGAGGAAGGATGTTGTAAGGATTGCGCAAGATAGCGAAGACAGTAGCGATCACAGCGGTCCTGGAGAGACAGGAAGCCAATGTCAACATACAAGCTAAGGACGGGAGTCGAACGAAAGGCACCAGAACCGAGACGCAACCCAGTATGGTGCAAAGCATCAAGACGGCGAAGAGTAGGAGGAGAAGCACACGAGTAAGCAGGGCAACCATAATCGAGCTCAGACAGGACAAGAGAGGAATGTAAAGCAAGGAGTGCGCGCCTATCTGCCCCCCAAGAAGTATGGGACAAGACTCGAAGGAGGGTAAGGGCCTTGGAGCACTCAACACGGAGGTAAGAGATATGGGGAGACCAAGACAAACGAGTGTCAAGGAATAACCCCAAAAGCTTCGCGGAATCTTTGTATTCAAGGGGATGACCATAAAGTGACAGACGAAGAACAACCCGTTTCCGCGTAAAAGTTATGGCACAAGTCTTCGAAGTAGAGAACTTGAAGCCATGATCTGTGGCCCAAGACGACACGGCATCAATTGCAAGTTGAAGCCGGCGTTAAAGGAGAGGCGAATCATCACCCTGACAACAAAGGGTAAGATCATCGACAGAGAGCGGAGAAGACACCAGAAGGAAGAGAGGAAAGAAGACCATTGAGGGCAACCAGAAAAAGAGTAGTGCTTAGAACATTACCCTGGCGTTCACCACCGTATTGCTGAAAAGAGGGAGAGAGCGGTACCAAGGCGCACCCGAAAGGAACGACGAGAGAGGAAGCTGCGGAGAAAGAGAGGGAGATGACCACGAAGGCCAAAAGAATGAAGTTGAGATAGGATATGATAACGCCAAGTGGTGTCGTAAGCCTTTTCCAGGTCAAAAAGGACGGCAACAACGGAGGTCTTCGCAGCAAAAGCAGTACGAATATAGACCTCCAAGTTCACCAGGACATCTGTCGTGCTGCGGCACTTGCGGAAACCAAATTGAGAAGGAGAGGTGATGGTGTTCCAGGAACCACATCAGACGAACGTTAACCATACGTTCAAAGAGTTTGCAGACAACTTGTGAGAGCAATAGGGCGAAAGTCCTTAGGGGAAGTACCCAGAGACCCCGGTTTGCGAACGGGGAGGACAACGGCATCGAGCCAGTCCTCGGGGACTGACGACGACTCCCAGCTCGGAGGGAGATGGCGAAGCATCTCATAATGAATACCATCGGAGCCCGCCGCCGTAGAACCGCAGAGGGCCAGGGCAGAACGAAGTTCAGTGAGAGAGAAGGGATCATTATAGGGAAGCTGAAGATGAGTGCAGAAATCTAAAGGACGAGACTCGAGGACAGGTTTACGAAGAAGGAAAGATTGGGGAAGATGATGACCAGAGCTAACAGAAGAAAAGTGGGAACCCAGTTCGGAAGCGACCGGCAACGGGTCCGCCACAAGAGTATCATGGAGGTGAAGGACCGGTGAAACATCGGGAACGAACTTACCCGCTATCTTGCGGATACACTTACAGATCTGGGCCAGAGGGGTGTCGTACGTAATTGTCGAGACATAAAATGCCCAACATTCACGTTTAGCCGTACGGATGGCCCTACGGACCACAGCACTCGCTTTCCGAAAGAAAAGAAAAGAATCGGTCGTCTGCCTACGGCGGTGCCTCTTCCAGGCTGCACGCTTACAGCGGACAGCCCGAGCACAGTCCGCATTCCACCAGGGAGGGCACTTCCGCGGACCCCGAGAGGAAGAGCGAGGAATAGAGCGGAGGGCAGCGTTGAAGACAGTGTCATGAAAAAGGAGGAGAGCGTGAGAGAGAGGCAGAAGGGAGAGGTCAGAGAGAGCAGCACTGAGGGTAAATAGGGTCCAGTCTGCCTTAGCAAACTGCCACCTAGGGAAAGAGAGGGAAGGGCGAAAAGAGGAAAAGGAAACAAGGATGGGGAAATGATCAATTCCATGGAGGTCATCAAGAACCTGCCACATGAAATCTAAGTAAAGAGAAGAAGAGCAGAGAGAAAGATCAAGACAAGAAAGGGTGCGAGTCCGCGAGTCCAAATGAGTGGGCTCACCAGAATTCAGAAGAGACAGGGAGGAAGAGAGGAGAAACGGCTCAAGGAGGCGACCCCGGGTATTCATCAGAACGTCACCCCAAATCGAATGACGACAATTGAAGTCACCCAGCAGGAGCACAGGCTCCGGCATGGAGTCAAGGTGGCGTTTCAAATCAGGAAGACAGCGGGACACTCGGGGGGAGATAAATGGAACAAACTGTACCATTTCCCCACAAAGATACGAGCAGCAGAACAATGGAGAGGCGAAGGAAAAAGTAAAGGAACAAAGGGAACATCAGCACGAATCAAGAGAGCAGAAGAATTAGAAGCCCCAGCAATGGCTGGGGAGGGGGGGGGGAGAGAGAAAGGAATAGCCACGAAAACGACCAGGACGAGCACCAAGCATTGGCTCCTGGAGACAGACACAAAGGGGCGAAAACCGCGAAATTAGAAGTTGGAGTTCGAGGAAATTGGCGTAATAACCTCGAACGTTCCATTGAAGAATGGACAACGACGAGAAGAGAAAGGCCAAAAACAGAGAACAAGGAAGAAACCAAGGCGAAAGAGCAACAGAGCACGTTAAAGAATATCAGGGTCGGGATCAGGGTCAGCAAAGTCAGGGTTAGGGGGCATGGGTAAACTGAGCAAAGACGGAGGGAAGGAAACGGGAGAACAGATCAGAGGTGGGCGGGCGGGGTCCGGAGGAGGAGGAGGAAGAGGAGGAGACAACGGAGAGGAGCAGTCAAGGACAAATCAACATTAAACTTTACAATCCTGAGCAACAGCCATACACAGTTCCACCTCTTACTCTTCATTACACCACATTTTGGCAGCCTTATAAAAAAATTGGGTCAAAACCTTAAGCAATAATAAATCTAGTAGAGGTAAGAAAGTGAGTAATTATCAAAAGGCACCAAACCGGGAAGGCTATGTATAGAGGTAAGAAAAACAGGAATAAGATTTTTTTTTAATTTCTACTAAACAAATTTAACATACAAATGGATAATGAAGTTATTCATTGCATAACTATTTACCCGCCAGGGGGAATTTTGCACAATCCGTACCCGAATAACGAAAGGCACTAGTAACTACATTATACATGGTCGTTTGTATTGCCTTCATGTGTAACCTTCTGGGTGTGGGCAGGAGTCACGGCCTCAGCCAAGGCAGAAAACATAGCAAAACGGATTTTCTTAAACTTGAAATTAATCCGACTATATTTAAAAACTTTGCTATTAAAGTAGTTTAATGCCCAACACTTATTTGAAAACTACTTTAGAAGTATGCTTGCTCTGTTGAATCCAATTCAATTATTCAACCGCATGTTAGAGCAATGGAATTATGATGAAAGTATTACTGAACCGAATTTTAAGAGCAAAGTTCAGTTGGTGAATTTCAATAAATTATGTTTACTGTACAAAACTTATTACACCCACGAGTATATTAAAGTTATTGAAGGCATTAGAAATTATTTCAAAACATTTGCCTATAAACAAATTATCAGCCATTAAAACTACATCGTTAACAAGTTTTTCGGTGCCATGTGCAGAGTATCATTTGAAAATTCTGTTTCCACAATTCTTCTCGATCCACTGATTCATCTCTTGCTCGAGCTCTGGCGAAAAGTGGTTCTTCCAGTCTCCAATTTCACCTGGGAAAACATAATTCAGAGAAAAAGAGTGAATTATGCACAATTTGCTTTTTCCAACTTGTCAAGCATTTTACTAACCATTCCTCGATTGACCAAGTTGTTCCCATGCATGGGCTCTGACCACACCTACCAAACTGTCCCTTTGTGTGCTAAAGCTTGCAAAGCATTCTAAATCCAAGGCGATAAAACCATTTGTGAAGCAAAGCCAAGTACCTTTAATATCGAGAAAAGACTAACAAAAGCAGCTGTTTGGATCCCGTCAACAAACCACATGCTGTTGGAAAAGCGCACCTTCTCACAGGCCGCCCCCAATGACACCATAAGCAGGCGACGAGTCACTGTCACAATCGACATGACACCGTATTTAACAATTGTAACTCCGGATGAGGGAAGATTCCAAGGCAACCTTGAAAAACGATGTTTATATTATCAAAGTCTGGGTGGGCTCTAGTTCCACTGTATACTCACAACAGCACTCATGATATGAACCAGTCTTTTGGCTAAATGAAACCGTCGAAAGGGAAGGGGGTGAAGATCGAGACCTGCGAGACAAGATGCTGTAAACCCAGGACTCAAGGGAGGAGTTCCCGATTGAAAAGGTGCCAGCCGAGACTGAAAACGTTTAAAACATCAAAGACCAAACACATAGGATCTTAAGACCAAGCCCAAATATTATCAACATATTAGCAAAGTCGGCATTAATACAAAGCTTGTTTACATTTATAGGACACGCATTCGGCTATCTTAACCAAACCACCCGACAGAAGTTAAAGTGCTCGACACGAATTGAACTATTTACAAAGCCACACATCTGAAATATTGAATAACATCTCGCCAGAGGCATCAAAACGCCACACAACTACCTTTGTATACAATTGCTACACTGAAAGCTGCCTTATTGTACCCAGTAAGGTGGCCAATCAAACTTTCCGAACATAGTCGCTATGATCGGTTGGAAGACTAACGCCAAGCAAGTTTGACACACTCTTCGAGAGAGAAAGGGCCGAGGAAAAAAAAACAATAGAGAACTAGCAAGTAGGGTTGGGAATACGGGGTATCACAGCTACAACGAAGCAAGCAAGCAATTATCAAAAAGAAGGCACCAAGCCAGGAAGGCTATGTAGCACCATCAAATAAGCGGGATAATCAGGGGGCACTAAATATCGCCAAGGATGCCAACAGGAGAAACACACAAGGCGACCGATATCAAAAGTATCCAAGTCACCAAGAATACGATCGAGAGAAGCGACCGTGGGAAGGGAGGGATTGGGGCGGGGGGGGGGGGTGGGGGGAAGACTTTCGGGAAACAAGACACGCTCGTCCCGGAAGTCAGGACATTCAAAGATATGCACGACCATAAGACACATTCCAATTAGGACAGTAAGGAGCAGGGCGGTGCTCCAAGTGACCACGAGTTAAGCAAGTATGACCAATACGCAACTTCAGAGCTGTTTCCCCATTACGGTGGTAAGAGGACGGCCACGAAGACTACTTTCAAGAGAACGTAGTTTGTTACCAGTAACATACGACCAACAAGCCTGCCAACGGGCAAGGATGGAGGAATGGATAACCATGTAAAAATCAGAATAAGGAATACCTTTACGAGAGATGGCACACTAGCAGACATCTAGCCTGAAGGCAGCATCCGCACACATTGAAAGACACCAATATGGCTGGGAACCCAACAAAACTCAACTGACTTAAATTTACCGTGGACAAGAAACAGCCAATGCTGGATATCGACAACCACTGCATGAACCGGATTAAAAGACCCGAGAGCCATGAGGGCACTACGAGAGTCAACTACAAAGGAAGATTATCATCGAGAGAGAAGGAGACGAAGAGCATAGCATAAAGCTCCGCTGTGAAGATGCTAGTCTCCGGAGGTAAGCGACACAAGTGTGATCAGGAAAAACAACAGTAGCCAAAACCGTCCTCAGACTTAGACCCATCGGTGAAGACTGAAACAGTGCTAGTGAGAAGAAAAGTGCTCAAGGAAAAGGCTTTTTAGAACCGTAGGAGGGGCAAGATCTTTAGTGATGCGTGTCAACGATGTACAAAACTGCGGAAGGGGGACTCTCCACGGGGGCCAAAGAAGGAACACGAGAAATATTAGAAATAGGAACAGGGAAAGAATTCTGTAAGCGAGATTACCAGAGAACGAGGAAGGTGTTTAAGAGGAATAAGAACCGCAGGAGGGGTAAAAGCTAAAGCACGACAGAGACGAGAGGAAGGATGTTGCAAGGACCCGCAAGATAGCGAAGACAGTTGCGATCACGGCGGTCCTGGAGAAATAGGAAGCCAGTGCCAACATACAAGCTGAGGATAGGAGTCTAACGGAAGGGAACAGAACTGAGGTGCAACCCAGTATGGTGCAAAGCATCAAGACGGCAAAGAGTAGAAGGAGAAGCAGACGAGTAAGCAAGGTAACCATAATCGAGCTTAGACAGGACGAGAGAGGAATGTAAAGCAAGGAGTGCGCGCCTATCCACTCCCCCAAGAAGTATGGGACAAGACCCGAAGGAGGGTAAGGGCCTTAGAGCACTCAACACGGAGGTAAGAGATATGGGGAGACCAAGACAAACGAGTGTCAAGGAATAACCTCAAAAGCTTTGCAGAATCTTTGTACTCGAGGGGATGACCATAAAGTGACAAGAGGGACGAAGAAAGATCTGTTTCCGAGTAAAAGTCATGGCACAAGTCTTAGTAGTAGAGAACTTTAAGCAATAATCGGTGGCCCAAGACGACACGGCATCAATCTCAAGTTGAAGTCGGCGTTGAAGGAGAGGCGAATCACCCTGACAAAGGGTAAAATCATCGACAGAGCGGAGAAGACACCTGAAGGAAGAGAGGAAGGACCATTGAGGGCAACCAGAAAGTAGTGCTCAAAACACTTCACACCTTTGTATTGCTGAAAAGAGGCAGAAAGAGTGATACCAAGCCTCACCCGAAAAGAACTACGAGAGAGGAAGCTGCAGAGAAAGAGGGAGATCACCACGAAGGCCAAAAGAATGAGGCTGGGACAGAATATGATACCGCTAAGTGGTGTCGTAAGCCTTTTCCAGGTAAAAAAGGACGGCAACAACGGAGTTCTTCGCAGCAAAATCAGTACGAATACAGACCAAGTTCATCAGGACATCTGTTGTGCTCCGGCACTTGCGGAAATCAAATTGAGAAGGAGGCGGCGGCAATTGTGTTCCAGGAACCACATCAGACGAACGTTAACCATACGTTCAAAGTTTGCAGACAACTTGTGAGGACAATAGGGCGAAAGTCCTTAGGGGATGTTCCCAGAGATCCTGGTTTTCGAACAGGGAGGACAACGGCATCGAGCCAGTCCTCGGGGACTGACCATGACTCCCAGATCCGATTATACAGACTCTGTACATACCACAATGTGCACGGAGGGAGATGGCGAAGCATCTGTGGTAGGGGAGTTTCGGACTTAACGGTAGAGACATAAGATGCCCCAACATTCACGTTTAGCCGTATGGATGGCCCTACGGGTCACCACACACCTTTCTAAAGCAAAAAAAAGAATAGACTGTCTGCCGACAGCGGGGTCTCTTTCAGGCTGCACGCTAACAGCGGACAGCCCGAATAGTCTGCATTCCACCAGGGAATGCACTTCCGTTGACCCGAGAGGAAGAGCTGAGGGCAGCGTTAAAGACAGCGTCATGAAAAAAGAGTAGAGAGTGAGGGAGAGGCAGAAGGGAGATGTTAGAGAGAGTAGCACCGAGGGTAAAAAGGTTCCAGTCCACTTTAACAAACTGCCACCTATGGAAGGAGAGGGTGAAAAGGTAACAAGGATGGTGAAATGGTCACTGCCATGGAGGTCTTCAAGAACCTGCCACATGAAATCTAAGTAAAGAGAAGAGCAAAAAGAAAGATAAAGACAGGAAAGGGTGCGAGTCAGAGTTAAAATGCGTGGGCTCACCAGAATTCAGAAGAGACAGGGAAGAAGAGAGGATAAACTGCTCAAGAAGGCGACCTCGGGTGTTCGAAAGAACATCACCCCAAAGGGAATGATAATTGAAATCACCCAGCAGGAAATCACTCCAACAAGGAGTTCTGTAGGTACAGATCAGGAAATAAAAACGGGACACTCTGGGGTGGGGGGGGGGGGAGATAAAT
The DNA here is from genome assembly GCF_040958095.1 of Procambarus clarkii. Classification (NCBI taxonomy): domain Eukaryota; kingdom Metazoa; phylum Arthropoda; class Malacostraca; order Decapoda; family Cambaridae; genus Procambarus; species Procambarus clarkii. The sequence continues at coordinate 37,460,911 of NC_091156.1, read as the reverse complement.
GTAACAAACGGTGCACCATTTCCCCACAAAGATACGAGCAGCAGAACAATAGAGAGGCAAAGGAAAAAGTAAGGGGACAAAGGGAACATCAGAACGAATCAAGAGCAGAAGAGTTAGGAGTCCCAGCAACTGGGGGGGGGGGGGGAAGGGGAGATAAAGGAATAGCCACGAAAGCAACCAGGACGAGCACCAAGCATCAGCTCCTGGAGACTGACAAGCGAAAACCGCGAAATCAGAATTTAAAGTTAAAGGAAATTGGCGTATTAACCCCGAACATTCCATTGAAGAATAAACATTGACGAGAAGAGAAAGGGCAACAACAGAACAAGAAAACGGTGAAAGAGGAACACATCACATTAAAGATCAGGATCAGGGTCAGCAAAATCAGGGTTAGGGGGCATGGATAAATTGAGCAAAGACGGAGGGAAGGAAGCGAGATAACAGATCAGAGGTGTAAGGGTGGGATCCTGAGGAGGAGAAAGAGGAAGGAGGATGTAACCGACAGGAGCAGTCAAATGGGGAGTAGAAAGAGGGGAGCGCACCTCAGCAAGGGCAGCAACCGAGAGGGAAGCGGGGGCCAAAGAAACCTCCATAGCAGGGGAAGGAGCGATAGAGTAAGAAGTAGGGGCCGAGGAAGAAATCAAAGCCTTCTTACGCGCAGGGGAGGAGGAGCCAGGCTTACGCTTCTGAGAGAGAGACCGGTGTCCCAGCAACTACGTACTGGGCAACTGATTCCAGCATCTCAACAAACTGAACGAGAGCACACATGCCGGCCGTTAGGAGAGCGATGGACATCAGCCCGCACCGACAGACTGACTAGCATAGCCTAGTGTTACGCAATGAAATTATAACTACCAAATATTCCTCACGTAGGTCATCTTAACCACAGCTCCGCTGAAACGCTCAATCAGTTGCCAATAGCAAAAACCTCTACAACAGTACCTGTTGCTCTCACTTAACTAGTAGTTATAAAGGTTGAGGTTCACCAGGGTACAGAGCAGAGCCTAAAACATTTTAAGTTAATTTGCGTTCTTTCCTCGAGAAAGAAATGTCACTCACTCACTGGTGGAATTAGTCATGGTATTATCACATGAAGCATTAGAAATATCCTGATGGCTGTCAGTTCTCACTGATTAAAGTGCGAAAAAACTAAAACATCCAGTCACTTGGATTATTTCTTAATATGGTTCTTTAAGGAAGAGAACTGCACTTGACCCGGACAAGCCAAAACGTTCACAGAATTCAAAAGCTCCAGCAACAATACTTCAGTATTACAGATGACTTGCCAATTAGAATCTTAACTATTTCCACACACCTTTCCTGAAGAAGTCTCCTTCGTTCTTCTGGGCACCTTGGTGATAATTTGCAGCATCTTTTTCACTTCGAGCTTTCATCGAGGAGAAAGAACAGTGTTCGGCAACCTGGCGAAAGGAACCAATATTATGACCACAACAGGTTCAAACACACACACACACACACACACACGTGTGTGTGTGTGTGTGTGTGTGTGTGCGCGCGAGAGAAACTAGGGGCAGAGTTTTTCCACCCTATGCCCGTTACCAAACAGTAAATAGGTACCTGGGAGTTAGTTAGCTGTCACTGGCCGCTTCCTGGTGGTGTGTGGAAAAAAAATAATAGTAGCAGAAACAGTTTATCGACAGTTGAGAGGCAGGCCGAAAGAGCAGAGCTTAACCCCTGCAAGCACAACTAGGTGAATTCCTAGACATCCCCCCCTCCCTACACACAAAATGATGTGTGGGGTCAGTGGCTGACTGGACAGCAGGCTGGATGCGTGATCGAGCCCAGCCCCAATGATCGAGCCTTCACCCCAATGCTCATGTTATCTAGCAGTAAATAGGTACCTGGGAGTTAGACAGGTGCTACGAGGTGCTTCCTCTGTGTGTGGTGTGAGAAAAAAAAAAAAAAAAAACAAGTTTATTTGTGACAGTTGAAAGGAGGGGCCAAAAGAGCAGGGCTCTTAAGGAGGGCTGAACCCCCCCCCCCCCCGCTCCCAAGCACAAGTAGGTGAATACAACTAGGTGAATACATAATGACAACCCCGTCCCCCTTTCCCCATGGGGCAAGACACCAAGTGGACAGCACTTGGGATTATCTTAGGGAACTGGGATTGATCCCCGGCGATGGCAAAAACAAATGGGCAGAGTTTTTCTCCCTCATGCCCTGTTTAACTCCCAGGTACTATTTACTGCTAGGTTAACTGCTGCAACCGACAAAAAAAAATAAACACACACAACACACGTATGAATGTATAGATGGACTGCAGAAGGCAGCAACACTAGCCCACAGAATGAGAGCGAAGCTGCTGATCATGGGGGACCTAAATCAGATAAATTGGGAATCAAGGAATCCCCATCGAGGGGACAGAACGTGGGGAGCAAAATTAGTAGATGTTATAGACAGGAATTTCCTAACAACATGTGAAGGAAGACAAGGGAAAGGAGGAGATGCACCGAGCCTATTAGACCTGATTTTCACCCAGAACGTATTAGAGGGAGAATTTAGAGCATGATATACCTCTAGGGGCCAGTGACCATTGTGTCCTAGTCTTTGACTACATGATGGAATTCAAACTGATGACCATGGGACAAGAGATCTGGGAAAGGAGAGCTGACTACAGGAAAGGGGACTAAGAGGATAAGGGACTATCTGGGTGAAGTGCAGTGGGAGGAAGAAATTTGAGGAAAAACAGTCCAAGATATGATGGACCTAGTCATACAGAAAGGACAGGAGGCCGAAGAGAGATTTATACCAAGAGTAAAGGTAAAAAATAAGAAGGAATATAATAACCCATGGTTTAATAGACTGTCAGGAAGCAAAAATGGCCAGCAGGTGGGAGTGGAGGAAGTACAGAAGACAAAGGACAGAGGACAACAGGATCAGATGCAGAGCTAGGAACGATTACATTAATGTAAGAAGAACATCGGAAAGGGACTATGAGAACGATATTGCAATCAAAGCGAAAAAACAACCTAAGTTACTACACAGTCATAAGAAGAACTGTCTGACCGACCAAGTGACAAGACTAAGGAAGACAGAGGGGGCATATACTGAAAGTGACAAGGAAATCTGCGAGGCACTGAATGCCAGTTTCCATGGAGTGTTCACTACCGTGCCTGAGCAGCTCCCATTGTTGGAAGGGGTTACCCTAGATGAAAGACGATCAGATATAGGAGGTGACAACAGAGGAGGTAATGAAACAGTTGACAACTCTAGATGCAAATAAAGCAGTTGAACCAGACAAAATATCACCGTGGATACTAAAAGAAGCAGCGCAGGCTCTCGGCGTGCCTCTGGCAATGATCTTTAACGAGTCACTTATGTCGGGAGAATTGCCCAGTTGCTGGAAGAAAGCAAATGTCGTGCCGATCTTCAAGAAATGCGATTGGGAGGAGGCACTTAACTATAGACCTGTATCACTGACAAGCCTCCCCTGTAAAATACTGTTAATAATAATTAGGCTATGACTGGTTGCACACCTGGAGAACATTAGGTTTGTGAACATCAACATGGGTTCTGGACAGGGAAATCGTGCCTAACAAACCTTCTGGAATTCTATGATAAAGTAAAGAGGATAAGACAGGACAGATGGTTGGGCAGACTGCATATTTCCGGACTGCCAAAAAGCCTTTGATACAGTACTGCACATGAGACTGCTGTTCAAGCACGAGAGGCAGGCTGGGGTGGGGGGGGAAGGGTCCTAGCATGGATAAAGAACTACCTAACAGGAAGGAACCAAAGAGTTACGGTAAGGGGCGAGAAGTCGGTCTGGCGAACAGCAAAAAGTGGAGTACCACAAGGATCGGTGCTGGGACCAATTCTATTTCTTGTATATGTTAACGACATGTTTACAGGCGTAGAGTCCTACATGTCGATGTTTGCGGATGACGCAAAGTTGATGAGAAGAGTTGTGACAGGTGAGGATTGCAGGATCCTCCAAGAGGACCTGAACAGGTTGCAGAGATGGTCAGAGAAATGGCTACTGGAATTCAACACGAGCAAATGTAAAGTTATGGAAATGGGACTAGGAGATAGGAGACCAAAGGGACATTACACAATGAAGGGGAACAGCCTAACTGTGACGACGCGCAAAAGAGACCTGGGTGTGGACATACACCTAATCTCCTGAGGCACATAAATAGGATAACGACAGCAGCGTACTCTACACTGACAAAAGTTAGAACATCATTCAGAAACCTAAGTAAGGAGGCATTTAGGGCACTTTACACTGCCTACGTGAGGCCAGTCTTAGAGTATGCTGCCTCATCATGGAGTCCCCATCTGAAGAAGCATATAATGAAACTGGAAAAGGGTCAGAGGTTTGCAACGAGACTCGTCCCAGAGCAACGAGGGATGGGGTATGAGGAGCGCCTGAGGGAACTGTGCCTTACGACACTAGAAAGAAGGGAGAGGGGGGGGGGACATGATAGGAACGTATAAAATACTTTGAGGGATTGACAGAGTGGACATAGACGAAATGTTCACACGGAATAGTAACAGAACGAGGGAACATGAATGGAAGCTTTTAACTCAGATGAGTCAGAGATGTTAGGAAGTTTTTTTTTAGCGTGAGAGTAGTGGGGAAAATTGAATGCACTTCAGGAACAGGTTGTGGAAGCATATACTATTCATAATTTTAAAACCAGGTATGATAGGGAAATGGGACAGGAGTCATTGCTGTAAACAACCGATGCTCGAAAGGCGGGATCCAAGAGTCAATGCTCGATCCTGCAGACAACTAGACGAGTGGACACCGAGGCACACAGTCCGCGTCGCGTCTTACCCAGGTCTCTCCCGATTATAAGCTAAACCAAAGAGTAATGTGCAGTATACTGTACTTTACATTCATACGCAGTTTATTACTCTACTCCCATTCCACCATTCACATACTTACATCACATCACTTTATTCTGTAACTAAAGATGTAGTTAGTTTAATCGTCAATACACTTTCAAAGCTCCAATGAGCAATTAGTATTTATCACTCCAACCCTCCATTTGTTTTTTCTTCAATGTATAAACTCCTCTGGCAATCTTCCATAGATTTTTAAACCTTAGGTAGTCTTTTGTCCTTTGTGTTCACAATTCATGTTCTGCCAGATTTTTATAGTTTGAACATTAGCAAATAATGATGTATCAATGTCGCCATAAAAAATGTAATATTGCTAAATAGGTCCCAGAACAGCCCTGGGGCAACACCTCCCTCCCCCTCCCACCACTCAGTAAGTGGGGTAAAATATTTACTCCAGACTAGTTCTGAGAGTCAACTTAGGCCAGCATCCCTTATACCGTGAGCTACCCCCTAAAACCGTGAGTTAACTTCGAGATGTGAAATCATTAAAAGGAGTAATCATGACACTTACATTATCAAGCTGCTGTTGGGAGAGGTTGGTGCCCAAGAACTCATTCAGTTTTCCAAGTTCCTTCTTTATGTCAACTTTAAAGTCTTCATAAAACACAAAGTGCAAAAAGGTCTCATCCTTTTGCCCCCAGGCCATCATCAGGTTGGGCCAGTAGGGACAGTACAACACTGTAGATACGAACTACATTTAACTCAATGTTTTACATGGGTAAATAAAAGGTTAAGCCTTTAAATTTCGCAATATATAGTTATCTCCAAAATATATTTGTATAATAAGCTATATGAAACGCAGTTATTACCGATACTGAAGCAATTAGCTAAAGAACACATTAATATTTTATAATTATTTAGAAGTTAAAACTTCAAGACGACACAGGTATTGCAGACCTCAGTATCGTACACTATTACACTACTACCGAGGAGAACTGCAACTAAACTGTCAAGAAAAAACAAAGTACTTGCACTTGTGGCCAATACTAACCACCTACACTAACTGGCTAGAGCAGCCTGATCCCATTTGTCCAAACACAGAAGGTACCTACCTACAACACTGCACAACACTCAAACCTGAACACAGTATGCTGTTCCACCATGAAGCCCGTGCCTTGTCAAGCACAAGACGAAGATGGAAAAAGTTGATGTATGCCACTAGGTTAGTCCCAGAACCAAGAGGCACAAGTTACGAGGAAAGGGCGAAGGAACTGCACTTCACGTAGATGGAAGACTAAAGAGCTCTGGGACACGTGATTAGTACATACAAAATTCGAGGGAATTTACATGGTAGACAAGGATATATTTTTTAAAAAATGGTGGTACACTCACAAGGGGGACAGGTGGAAGCCAAGTAACCAAATGAGCCACAGACTGAGAAAGAACTTTCAGTATCAGTAGTTGGTAAAGGGAATGCACTAGAATGTGGTGGAGGCCGACTCCATATACAACCTCAAATGTAGACGTGAGGGCGCTTCAGAAGCTCAGGAATCTGTTCAAGAGTAGATCGACTGTAGAGAGGTGGGACTAAAGAGCCAAAGCTCAACCCCCGCAAAAACAACTAGTCGAGTACGTACACGTACGTACACGTACGTACACACGTACACACGCGTTCCTTCCTTCTACTAGACTAGTCCCAGAACTAAGAGGCATGAGTTACGAGGGAAGGCTGCGGGAAATGCACCTCACGACACTGGAAGACAAGAGTAAGGGGGGACATGGTCACAACCTACAAAATCCTCAGGGGAATCGACCGGGTAAACAAGGATGAACTATTCAACACTGGTGGGACGCGAACAAGGGGACACAGGTGGAAGCTGAGTACCCAAATGAGCCACAGACGTTAGAAAGAACTTTTTCAGTGTCAGTAGTTAGTAAATGGAATGCATTAGGAAGTGATGTGGTGGAGGCTGACTCCATACACAGTTTCAAATGTAGATATGATAGAGCCCAATAGGCTCAGGAATCTGTACACCAGTTGATTGACGGTTGAGAGGCGGGACCAAAGAGCCAGAGCTCAACCCCCGCAAGCACAATTAGGCGAGTACAATTAGGCGAGTACACACACACACACACGTACACACACGTACACACACGTACACACACACAGAGCTGGATTCGCCTACTTACAACATTTACACGCTTTCCTTCCAATAAAGAAGGAAATACCGAATACAGAACAGAACATGTCCGAGGACAATATTTAACAGACTGGCAAGATTCTGCCACCATTTGAAGTCCTAATCAAACGCCCAACCCATCAACACATCTTTACTTTGTCAGCCAAGAGCTTTCAGTAGAGAATACTATGAACATCACACTTCCTCGCCAACACTACCCAGTGTGAGGGACTGAATTTCCTCTGCTAGTTTTTCTATATTAGACCAGAGTGTGCTGCACTCTAGAGAAAAGTTCTCACACTACATGCCCATATGTGAAGGCCTGCACAAACCAGAAAGTAAGGGCTGTATTTAGACTACAAGGAAGTCCAACTGCTCTGTGGAAAGAGTTACAGGATTTAACAGGTTTAACCGAGAAATGTGTAGAGGGAGATTTTAAACTAGCAGCCAACGGTTTCAGCGGGGTGGGGGGGGGGGGGGGGGGCAGAGGGGCGAGCGTCGCCTCCCCCCCCCCATCCTGTGCGGTGTGAAGTCATCCTCCTCCTAGGCCTCCCCCCACCCTGTGTGACGTCACGAGATGCCACAAGGCCAAGGACTTCATTCGTCGAGGCATGTCAGCCTCTTGACTTTTGGGCGGGAACGTCCGTGTTTGGAAGTGGCATCGTAGGCTCGCCTGCTTTGCTCTAATTGGTCATGGCAAGGTGGGGGGGGCCTTGCGAGTTCCCTAGGACGCCAAAAGGCAGTCTAGTACCGGCGATGTGAGAGCAAGACGTGTTTGGTGGTGGCAGCCGTGCCTCTGTCGCCACCACCCCTGTTATCGTGGTGTTATCACTATTTCCTCATCACCACAGTGACCCTGCTATCGAGGGTCGTGCCTGTCTCCAATTTACGTGATCGTAGGCTGATTACCAAGAAATTTGAGTGAGAAAAGACACTAAGGAACACATGTTTGGAAGAGGCAACCTCGTTGTGTATCAGATGTGGCTCACATCTGAGGTCATCGGTAATGTGACCAAAATGATTTTGATCAACACCTTTGGCAGAAAGTAGGATTGGGAAGGGGTTTCTCAAGTGTTAAAAAAGGCCCCGGTTTGCGATTTTAGGAAAATTATGAGTCCAAAACTCCAAGTTTTGCTGTATAGCTGGTAAGGTCCACCATGGGGTCCACCATGGGGTCCACCATGGGGGTACATGGCCTGATGCAGAAAACGTCTAAGTAAGATAACAGGTCAGGTCAGTAACTAAGTAGATGTCACCAGATTCCATGTGTGCCGATGTTATGCCTGCTTAACCACAAGTCCAAGTATACCAGTAAATCAAGTAGGAGCAGCAATTAAACTGCCATTGTACTACAACACCAAAGTTGTAAACCAGAAGTAAACCCGCATATACATTGGTGGTACCAGGCAATAGACTACAAGGTCAGGTTCTAATCCATCTGCCAATTTGTCCAAACAGACTACCAAATGTCTAGTAACCCCCCAGACCTATAGCCCAGTATAGAAGCCTCTTCAACACTAAAGTTACCATTCAGCAGGAGAACGGAAAGATCAATATTTAAAACTACCAAATACAAGCACTAACAACAGTAATAATTTACGAAGTTATGCCCTGGATGGAAACAAATTATAACTTGCACCTATAGTTAACTGGCAGCTGCCAAATACACAAGTTGTGGAGTCGTGGATACTAAATGACCGTGTGGGGGGAACTTTTAGCATACCAATTGTCCTCATGTGGTGCTACACTTTGTTAAATCTGTACTAATGTGTTGGCAATGATATAACAAGTCGCTTGAATAGTATTTTTTTACACCTTAAATATTACGTTCTGATCGTGTTAGCTTTATCAGAGCATTTAATTGGTGCCACCTTGTCGAGGCTTCTCAAACACCACAACTGATTTACTTACAATCATTGTTCATGAAATGTTTGACGAAGTTGTCGAAGGTGCCAGTATAGTTGTGGAACTTTACGTTACAGAAGTGATAGAATAGCGATACAACCACGTCCTTGGGATCTCTAGCAATGTACACCACCTGAAAAACCATCAAATAACCATTAAGCACCATGATTGAAATTTAGGGTTAAATATTAAATTATTTGTTGAAAAATTTAAAAATATATATTCAACCAAGACTTTACTACACCATGGTTTAATAGGAGTTATTAAAGGTAACTACTATTGAACACTGGCGCCCTTCAGAGCCCAAAAGTAAAATCTGGTCATAGCTCTAATGTCCAATGTAGGGCGACTGGAAGTTCAGCTGGAGCCATCTCTTATGAAGGCCAGCGAAAGAACAGTCATAACTAAACCTTAATTAGGTTTATACAAATAAAAGCTCTCATGGGTCTAGTTACATTTAGCAAGCTTTAAACGATGAAACAATCAATTTTTATGTTGCTTTAAGAAAAAGTAACACAAGTATTCCCACTTGTCTCAAATCTAATCTTATCAAACATGTATTTGTGTTCAATTGTGTAATAAATATATTTTTACATTATATACACAATAGCTCTATAGATATCCATATATGCAATACACGATTGTAAGTACTATCAGCCCTCCCCCTGCAACTTCCCTTTGAAAATGATAGCTTCTGGACCATGTATGCACTATACAAGTGTTAACATGAATAGACGTACAGTGGACATCACCATGGTTGATGCCGTGGTAAATGCACTTATTCATAAGCAAGATATTTTCTATAAGCAAGTGCGAGAACGAGTTGGCTAATCCCAGGCCCATCTCTCCAAAGCTGTGCAGCCAAGTAACCCGACAAAATGACATTCAACAGATTTCAGTGGAAAAGGCCTAAACTGCACCATGATCTGTATGCCTGTAGAAGGGGGGTTGGCACAGTGGAATGTATTGTAACTGTTAGCCCACTTTAATGAGACTAGGAATGCCGATATTCCTGGACCTCTAGAAAGCTTTTGAACTGGCTAGCACCCCAGCTATTTTCCACAGCCTCATCAGCAAAGAGGTCAAAGGTAACCTGCTCTGTTGGACCAAAAATTGGCAACGCGTCATCCAGTGTTAACATAATCCAACACAGCCTAGATGACAGACAGACAGACAGAGACAGACAGAGAGAGAGAGAGAGAGAGAGAGAGAAAAAGAAAAGAAAAATCATTACCTCACTAAAAAATTCTCATTAAAAAAAAAAATTACCGCAACAAATCCTATCTACACCAGAGTAGCAGAAGGTTCGCCCTCCGTCATATGGTATCTTCAGGCTATAAAGTTTTGAAAGGTTAAATATCCCAAAAGGAATCCACAGAGGATATAGCAGTTCTGTTATATAGACTGCGTCTAGGTTACAGATGCAAGTGGGAGATCGGTGAACCCTAAAGCAGTCAATCTTCTGCCAATAACAGAAGAGCCACTACTTCACTATCTCCTGGAAAGTGAAGCCTCTGAATAGCTTTAAGGGTCCCTGAATCTTGCAATAACCGCACTGAAGCCACCCTCGTGGAAATAAAAAAAGGCTCTCGGTTGAATAGGGTTTTTGTTAAAATAATTATCAAAAGAAGGCACTAAACCAGGAAGGCTATGCATCACCATCAAATGTGCAGAATCAGAGGGCACTAAATATCACCAAGAATGCCAATATGAGAATAGAAGCACAAAAGGCGAACGACTTCAAAAGTATCCGATTCACCAAGAATTCTAGTGAGGTACATGTGACCGAGATGGACGGTGGGAAAGCGAGACATACGCTTGTCCTGAAAGTCAGGACATTCAACAAGGACATCCACGACCGTAAGAGGGACAACGCCATTTAGACAAAGAACAGGGCGGTGCTCCATTAAGTGACCATGAGTTAAGTGTGTATGGCCATTATGCGACCTCGCCAGAGCCGTTTCCCATCGCCAGTTACGGTGGTGGGAGGACAACCGTGAGGGAACAACTCTTAGGAGTATGCAGTTTGTTACCAGTAACAAGACCAATCCTGGTAACAGGTAAGGATGGAGGAATGAATAACTGGATAAAAGTCTGAATAAGAAATACCTTTATGGGAGACTGAACAAGAGCAGACAGCTTCTCTAGTGGCAGCATCTGCATGCTCATTTAGGTTGACACCAATATGGAAGGGAATCCAGCAGAACTCAACTGACTTAAATTAACTGGAAATAAACGGCCAACGCTGAATTTCTGAAGATGCTAGTCTCCAGAGATAGGCGACACCCAAGTGCTGTCAGGAAAAACCATTAGCCTACACCATCCGCAGACTTAGACCCATCGGTGAAGATGGAAATGGAGTGAGTGAAAAGTGTTCAAGGGAAAGTAGTTTCAGAACCGTAGGAAGGGGTAAAAGCTTCCGTGATGTCAAGGATGTACAAAACTTCGGAAGGGGGACTCCATGGGGGGCCAAGGAAGAAACAATAGGATAAATATTAGAAATACAAACTGAAAGAATCCTGTAAGCGAGACAACCAGCCAAAAAGATGTGGGGGAAGATGAACGGGAACCACAGGATTGGTACAAGTTAAAGCACAACAGAGGCGAGAGTAAGGATGTTGCTAGGACTGCGCAAGATAGTGAAAACCGTAACAGCAGTCCTGGAAAGGTAAGAAGCCAGTGTCAACATACAAGCCGAGGGCAGGAGTCTAACGAAAGGCACCCGAGCTGAGGCACAACTCAGTATTGTGCAAAGCATCAAGACGGCAAAGAGTAAGAAACAGACGAGCAAGCAGGGGAACCATAATAGAGTTTAGACAGGACGAGAGAGGAATGTAAAACGCAGAGTGCACACCTATCCACTATAAGAAGTATGGAACAATACCTGAAGGAGGCTAAGGGCCTTAGAATATTCAACTCTGAAGTAAGAGATATGGTGCGACCAAGAGAAACTAGTGTCAAAGATTAACCTTTAAAGCCTAACGGAATCATTGTACACAAGGGGGTGACCAAGCGACAAAGCGGGACGAAGAACGACACTCTTCCGAGTAAGTCATTGCACAGGTCTTAGTCGAAGGGAACCATGCCATGATAGGTGGCCAAACACGACAAGGCATCAATTGCAAGTTGAAGCCGCCGTTGAAGGAGATGCTAATCACCACCCCGACAGCAAAGGGTAAAATCGTCGATATTGAGGGTGGAGAAGACGCCAGAAGGAAGAGGAAAGACCATCGAGGGCAACCAGAAAAAGTAGTGCTCAGAACACTACCTTGGGGCACCACCATCGTGATGCTGAAAATACAGAATGTACCAAGCCTCACTCAAAAGGAACGACGAGCGGAAGCTTTGGAGAAAGAGGTAGATTTCCACTTACGCCAAAAGAATGAAGTTGGGACAGAATATGATATCGCGAAGTGGTGTCATAAGCCTTTTCCAGGTCATAAAGGACGGCAACAACGGAGGTCTTCGCAGCTATAACAGTACGAATATAGGCCAAGTTCACCAGGACATCTGTTGTGCTGCGGCACTTGCGAAAACCCAATTGAGAAGAGGGTGAAGGTGGTGATAGTTTTCCGAGAACCACATCAGACGAACGTTAACCATGCATTCAAAGAGTTTGCAGACTACTCGTGAGGGCAATAGGGCGAAGTCCTTAGAGGATGTCCCAAGACTCTGGTACTGGGAGGACACCAGCATCGAGCCAGTCGTCGGGGACTGGCGACGACTCCCGAGGAAGAAAGCGAAGCCTTCTTACTCGCCGGGGAAGAGGAAGAAGAGCCAGCCATTCGTTTCTGATGCAAAGAGTCAGGCGTCCCAACAACAACGTACTGGGCAATAGATTCAAGTCTCTAAGATAAGCTGAACGAGGGCAAACACGATGGCCGCAGGGAGAGTGATAAACATCAGCCTGCACAAACAGGCGGGCGGCATGAAGAGCCAAAAGACGAAGAAGGATGGGAAGGAGGGAGACGAGGAACAAGACACAGGAGATAAGACAGACTGGGGTAGGAAGAAGGGGAAACCCAGAAAGAACTATGACGTGGACCCTGCGGGACGGAACAAACGAACAGAGGCGGCGGCGGTGGGCGTGTCTGGGTCTAAGGCCTGGAAACGATCGAGAGTGAGGAATGTGGAATGGACGAGGAGGAAGAGCACAACACAAGCATAAGAGACACCAGCAAAAGGGGATAAACTACGAACTTTGCGCCTCGCCTCAGGAAAAAAACAAACGTTCCCGATGCTTCAAGGTGAGGACGGCTGCCTCAAGTTTGTAATGTACACACACGCGGGAGAAGGTAAGGTAGGGTAGGGTGGTTTCTCCGCAATTGAGGCAGCGAGCCTCAATTGCGCTTCTCCCTTCCTGGGAGAAGTGCACTCCGACTTAGTGCCCTTCGTCCCCACACACAAGAGAGATACTGGAACATCTGAGGGTACCATGCCCAAACCTCCAGCACTTATTACAGAGCCAAGGAGAGGGAATGTACTCTTGGACAGAGAACCTGCAACCAGCAAAAATGACAGGATGGAAGGGCCCTACCATCTGAGGTAATCTTTACAACCTGAAGGGGCTGATAACTTTGGCGATGACCACGAAGGGGGAAAAGTAAGCGTGTCTACCTGGCGGACAGAATGGCTTGGGCTTCGAGGATATGCCGAATATCTTCGTGGCAGTCCTGTAGATTCCCAATGCCGGTTGCATCATTGGGTGGGAGGAGAACAGTGCCAACACTTATTCAACAGTGTTCTTTGAGACCCGAACAGGAGTTTCGCCAATGCGGAATAAAGCGGCCAATTGGGTGGCTGCATCCCGAGAAGCAGCAACAGACACGTGTACCGAGATGGGTGGGGTTGAAAGTAACAGGAATCTACTGAATCAGTATGATGCCTATGGAGGGAGAAATCAGGTATAGCATCCGGAGGGAAATCAAAGCATTTGGCCCACGAAGCAGGACCAAACAAAGATTGGTATGCACTAATACAGGAAGGGATCGAGAGAGTGCGGCCGTGCCGTGGATTGCGTTGAGAACCTAGAGAGAGAAAGAGAGAAAGAAAGAGGGGGGGGGGGAGGGGTTAAAGGCACAGTAATCAATGAGAGCGAGACATGCCAGGGGATGGGGCGGTCCCCACTGTAGGCTTGTGGCCCGACCCAACTACAGAGGAAGGAAGGAAGGAAGGAAGGAGAGTCAAAAGGAGTAGTAAGGAGGGTCAAAGGAGGAGCAAGGTCGGGGCACAATGCAGCTGGAGCCTATAAAGCCCGGTCTTCCAATAGTCGGAGTCGGGGGCTTGGTCGCCCATTCCCACGAACTTGAGAAGGTAGAAGAGAAGCTGAATTTGACAAAGCTAGAGTAAAGACTCATTCACGTATGTTCCCCAACACCCACAATTAGAGGCAGGACACCCAACAAGAGACATGTTGCCGATCTTGCCGGGGGCTCCCCTAGGGGTGCGTCACGAGTATACACTTAACAAATGCCACCTTAAGAACGATCAGTCTGTCAAGATCAGGTTCAGCGACGAAAGAAGGATTGACAATGAAAGCATACCCTCGCTCGCGACGTGGCTACCACAATTCAACGGGTGCAAGAGTAAGCCTCCTCAAACACCCGGGCGACAAATCAAAAGAAGGCCAAAAAGAATAGTCAAAACAGGCAAAAAGTCGGCAGCAAATAATTGGAAAGGAGAAGAGGGAGAAAAATGAAACATTAGGAAAATGAAAAGTCGCCCTGCAAAATTCGTGAGGATAACAGCAGGAGCACAAGGCCACAAAAGGACAGAGGACTGTCCCAATGAGTATTACACTCCGGCGGCAGCCGGCCACCAAACTCCCCCTCACGGAAACAATGGACCAGACAGGGATGGTGGGGGAGGGGGGGGGGTTATTGGAAAAAACCTGTCAACAGGTAAACCAAAGGTAGTAGGGGCTCAAGGAGGGTAAGGAAGGTCAATTCATGTCCACTACACAGCTCCCACATTTAAAATTTGATCAAGTTATTTAAGGAAACAGTCTTTCCAATATTTAGATTGAAACCATTCATATTAAACTTTAAATGAAGCATTAGGAACTGCTGGATTAGACGACATTTTACTGAACATTTTATCTTTTGTACCTAATTTAACTAACGCCTTAATCGTTTGATTACAAACAGTCTCAGATTTTCTTTTATGCTCCATGAAGCAGTGATGGCAAATCAAACCATTTTATTCCCATAAAACCATTAGATTACAGTAGCCAACTCTGACCTTCGTGGTTAGAGGAAGGGTAAGCGGCAGGAGGGTGTTGGGCAGGTGGGTCTTCATCACTCTAGGAGCAGGTAAAGACTCGCTAATCTGCAGAAACACTCCGTCTTCTACCTTCTTCCCTGGACACATTTGATGAAACATTTCTGTCATCGGCTGAGGATTCTCAACAGTGCTTCTTATGGTCTTGCTGTCAAGCATCATGTCAAAGCTGGAATGTTATTACTACAATTACTAAACTTTACCAGAACTGAAATTTTATAGCTTCAGAATCAATACATTTCAGTCGTTTCTTAAACCATTCATCAGTTATGCGATAAGTTCTGGTAACATTTCTTTATATAAACCCATCCAGCAGCACAAATATAGGATCCTTCATACATTGCAACCGATACCCGAATGGTTCTTAACTAATCACATGATTTTTTAAACTTAACTGTTTAGTGCAACAAATTCACATTCAAGCACGCCTTAACATCACGTGCGCCAACTACGTAACCTAGACATTTATACCAAAAGTTAATTGTCACAAAACTATCACCATCTTAAAACAATATTAGGCTTCACTTTACAACTAATATGACCTATACCCATGCCCTATATTCTGCCACAGAATATCAGACCTTATACTACTTATTGTGTCTAACCCATTCTCCTATTAAGATACGTACAAAAACCATGTGCACCATATTACAAAGATTGACGTTCTAAGCAATTAGGTAGATTTTTTCCACTAGTCACTTTTTAGTCCGAAAATATTTAAAAATATTCCAATGCCTAGTATAGCACATTTACTTAATTAAACATATGTTGCCTGTAATAGATCTAGGAAAGGTTAGTCGTCTTAGCAACTACAGTAGAAAATTTGTTTCTCTAAATTCAATAGCATAGATTCCTACTTAATTGAATCAAGTTGTACATCTGTATGTGCAATTGTCCTCATCCTTCCTGTAAGTACTCCCAATACAGGGAGGGATGGGTTTGTCAAAAGTACCATTTACTGTAAACAATGTAGTGTGCGAGTGAAAAGTAAATTTAGGACAGTTTGGCATCAATGGTAAAATGGATTATCCAACAATGATTAAGTGTCACTAATTTTCAACAACCAATAACTAAGAGTCACAATCACCCGAGTCACCAATTTTGCTCACACACACACACATTGTTAAGAGAAATATTTACACAAGACATCCGAAGCGAATGTTTCACACGCAAGACCTGAATTTATGTAATTACAGTATGGAGCCAAAGTATTTGGATCAATCATTAAGATAACTGGTACAAATACCCATTTGGTATATATACCAACATTGGTACAATTTAGTTAGTCGCTAAAGCTTAAGATAATAGGCTCAAGTGACTTTATAAATGCATTTAACAGTGTAGCCAGGGTAAGCATCCCAACCAGTAGTAACGTATGAAGAAATTTATGACAGCAAGTTATTTATAGGTTAAATTTATTTTTGGCAACACTAGTATTTAGTCCGCCAGGACCTCTGTGTCCACCAAACATTTTATAAAAAATCTCTCGCCCAGCACCGCCTTAAACAATATTAATCTTTTAATGAATTTACAATCCCCAACCCCCTTTTTTCCTCCCCACTAATGAAAATTAGTTGCAATGTTCACAAAACTCTAGAGGCGGAAGAAATGATGCAGTGAAACAAGACGAGGTAGAAGGTAAACGGTATTTGAGCCTAATGCATTACCTAATTTTACAGTCAAGCTGGGGTGAGGCCGTATTAATTACAGAAAAGTAAAAACGCTCGCAAAATGTCTTGACCCCTCCCAAGTTATATATAGTCGTAATAACCATTATTTCTCAAGATAATTCCCCTCCCCAAATAAATTGACGCACTAATCTGAACAACCCTTTAACAAACCATTTTAGGTCTAGTCTAAGAACGTAAAGTACTAACACAGGAAATGCCAAAAGATATACCGGCACCCAGTCTGATTAAAATATCTGCCAACATCATTTTATCCACATCCGGTGCAATGTTAAGCAGCAGTGTAATCGTTATGAAATTTCATCCAAAAAATACAAAAATAGTCTGTTTTGTAGAGATATAAAATAGTTAAATTATTTACGAGAAATATTTAAGAACATTCGTAAGATCTTCGCTAATATCTGCTCTTCAAAATTACCAGAATTTTGTCTAAGGTACGTCCACAAATTTGCAAATTTACTGCCACTTGCTGAACTATCATTACAATAAAGTAGTTTCTACAGAAAAGCTATCTAAATCGGGGCTCTGAGAACTTTAATGAGCTAAGCACTAATTAAAAATAAAAAAATCCTACCGATTTACTAGGCGCAATCAGACTACAATAGTTATTATACCACTGATCCCAGGCGTTACGCAGACAATCACACTGATAAACTAATAAGAATGTCATACTCTATATGCGGTGCTCTGATGAAGATGGGCAGGTCGGCCCTCTGGTTGTTGAGGTCGGGGTTGTGAAGCATCGTCCACACCAACTCCAACATCCAGGTCGTCCCAGACCTGGGCATTCCCAGCCACAAGTACGTCACCTTCAGTGAACTGAAGAGAAACTTATTGTAGTATACATTAGAGAGAACACAAGTGTATACAATTGTTACCCACATATATACCAGGGGCTAGGGATCCAAGTACAGTCCCCCCCTCCCCCTCGGACCAAGTATATAACCAATATTCAAGGGTCAGAGTAACTGACACCACACCTTGAAGTTGTAGATGGTGTCAGCATATTTGGTGAAGAGTGTCGGGTAGAGATAGCCTCCGGGCCTGAGGCGGATCATACCATGGTTGTAGAGCGTCTGTTCCTCCTCCATCCTGGCCAGCCACTCCTCGCTCATGGCCTCCACCCGGTGACCACTAGCCAGCTTCGTAGTCATCTTCCTAGGTACAACTACAGGGGTCGTTATGGCAGTCAACTCTTTAAAATACCTTGTCTATGTCAGGCATTACAACAGTGAGGTAAAAATTAGATACTTTAGTAAACATTTTTACAAACTGATGGCGAGGATGATGAAGGGTTGGGCATGGGTGACACGACTGGTGGTCAGGGCTGTGTCGGTCGATGACCTGTGTTTGTGACCCCGGGAAAGGGGGGGGGGGTATGAACAATTTTACTTGGCAAGGGTATTAGGTGGGGAATATTATGGAAGATGTGTAGACTGTGGGTCAGGGAGGTGTCAAAGCTTCACCGGTTCCTGCACTTTCCAATTCAAATTATGTAAATAGAACTACTCGACAAAAAATTGTCACTTCAAAACAAAAATTATTTTAGAATAGGGAATCTAGCGTAACCAGCGCCACCAGTCGCCACTCCTTGGGGTGGGGATGTTTGGGAAGAGAAAACTAAAGTCACCAGACCTACCACACCACATACTGAACCATGCAACACCTGCCTGTTTAAGACTCAAAAAGCACAGTATAATCCTGAATAATGCCATACAAGTTTACACTTTAATCCGAAATACTTTTAAGGAATATCTTATCCTGATCACACAAATGCCGCACTTTAATAATTTTTAATCTTTAAACCTAGTAATTATATATTCAATATATGTTACAACGGTCGACTATGCAACATGCATTAGATGTAAATATAACCTCACTAAGACTGCCATAACCTGGTGGTAAAATCTTAGCCTACTTACAACTACACAGTTACTATATTACCTTCACAAAACTTAAAAGTCCACCTTCAATCACAAGCCGACGGACTAAGAAGGAGGTGGTATACATTTTAAATACACAAATCACATTAAGAAGAGTCCTAATGTCTGCAATAAATCCAGATATCTGGAATGTTTTAAATACTGTAATACAAACTCCCTGCCAATGGCGGGGCGTGTTACCAGCAATTTCTTAAAAATATGCCAATTCAACGCACCGTTATTGGAAGTCAGCACAGAAGCCAATTTAAACCATAATGGAGATGGATCAATATTGCATTCTCTCCAAGTTATATGTGCTATCCACTGTATTGTTATGCTATTCCTGCACGACACCAAACACCAACGAGTTGCTCTACAAAGAGCAGAATATAACATGGCAAGGAAGGTAGTATTTATAGCGTGCAGGAACCATATTTGCGGTGAGAAGTAAG
This sequence comes from Procambarus clarkii, assembly GCF_040958095.1. Taxonomy (NCBI): domain Eukaryota; kingdom Metazoa; phylum Arthropoda; class Malacostraca; order Decapoda; family Cambaridae; genus Procambarus; species Procambarus clarkii. Next base: position 37,441,676 of record NC_091156.1, on the reverse strand, counting down.
AGCTGCTCGTCTCACAGTCCCTCCAACATTATATTCCCTCCTGACAACGTCGGCAATAACTACAAACATTTGTGAATTTATCTACTCATATTGCACAATTACACCAATCACAGCATCTTTCACAAATACAGTGCAAATACACTCTGCTCACTCTTTCAACAAAACTACTGCATTTGGCAAATAGACTGTAGTTATACGAAGTTACTAAAACAGTTATACAGTCCCTAAATTTTTTTCACATTTTAACTATAGTCTTCCCTGCGGAAAAATAATTTAAATACGTCTATACACTACAGCTCACCTTCTGACACTGAAGGTAACACTGATGGAGGGAGGAGGAGGAGCACAACAGCTCACACCAACACAAGCAACACATATGAACTGTCATTGGCTGAGGCTCCACCCAAGTCAACACCCCAGTGTTACCAACTCTGCTAATGAAGTGCTCTCATCCATCTAGTGATTCCAATTTAGTGTACTAATTAACCTTAGTCTATCTTTTACAGATAATAAAAAACAGCTGTAAGATGACATAGAGAAAAATGAGGCACAAAAGTTATGTTAAGGAAGAACAGTAGAATGCTTCGTCTAAATAACTATTAACATTAATTCCGGTTGTTTCCCAAAATCTCGCTGTTTTTCAGGCTTGAAAAAAGTCTAAATTAAAGGGGTTTACTCCACAATAAGTGTAAAAACCTTAACTCTAGAGGACAATGACCTGTAATTGGAGGACGCATTTTAGTGGCTGGTATCTATAGTGTGCGGGTCACTGGTCATTACGTGTGAGAACGAGGGAAGTGTACAGCGATCTCACCAAAACCGGACCTAACAATTAATGAATCTTTACATGTGCACTATGTAAGGAAGCGTAAACATTAACATGCTTTATTGAGAATACAAGTGTGGTAATGTGTAGATTTTCTCATCTTTAACAGCATCAGCATCAATAGGTAAGGTCGCAGAGTGAAGGTTTTCTAAGTTAGACAAACGAACATCAACCACAGATTTTTCTAGCGTCAGCAGAGAACACTAAGCAGTGCTATCTAGACTGATAGACAACACCCACTACCATCAACATGGTTACTTAATTATAGTCGGCATCTTACCCTGGGATGTGGTACAATCATTGGTCGGCACCTTACCCCTGGGGTGTGGTACACACAGTCACAGGTCCGCACCTTATCCTGGGGTGTGGTACAGTCATTGGTCGGCACCTTACCCTGGGATGAGGTACTGACAGTCATTTTTTTTTCTTTCTTTTTTTTTTAAACAGAGCAATTACTGCGTACAGTAACCATATAACAGGAAAGCGCAGAAGAACAAAGAACTCAGAATAACAACAACACATAACACGTAACACAGATCAACATAACACAAAAGTGAAAACAAAGAATAACATAAAACTCATAAGAACACACACACACAAGCAAAAGCAGCACTACCCAGATGGGGCGTGCCAAAAGCGTCTGTAGTGACAAAAGCGCACAGAGAGCACCATAAAACCAAGGGTAAAATATATACAAGGAATACACATATACACAATAACACAAACTAACACAAACACAAAACACACCCACCATGCGCCACACCACACAACAGCAGACAACACACCACAGAATCGAGAACACAATAACAGAACATGGTAATATAACACTAGAAATACAACATAGTAAACAAAATGCAGGAAAATAACAAGGGAATACAACAAAGCAATACACAACACAATACATAGATCAAAGGAAACAGAACACATTTGCATTACAAAGTAAAATATCAAATTAAAAAATGAGAAATAAAGAATCGGTATAACACAAACCAACATTGGAACATAGAATACAGTAAATAGGACACATAATAGAACAAATCGTAAATAAGCATAAACAAAAATGGAATCTTACACATAGGTAACAATGAAATACAGGCAAAAAAGAAAAAACACTAGAGCATTATAACCCAGCTCGGTAAGAAAACAGGAAAAAAAAGGAACCTGTATCACATTGCTCAACAAAACAATGAAAGAAATAAAGCAACACAAAGCAAGAACCACACACACAGTCAATCATCTTCATATTTATCCGGATAGAAACGACGAGGGTACTTCTTCTTGTAGGCATCCCACTGTGCCCACAATTCCATAAGCTCGTTAACGTGACTACGTAACCCTCGCAGTCGATGCATGAAGTCAGGAACATCCAGCTCGGCGCCCTCCACCACGGAGGCGGTAGGCACGGGAAGAGGCCGCACAGAGGGCTTTGATACAGCCGGTGGAACCACACGGGACTGAAGCACAGGAGTCGGCCGGACACAGGCCGGCAACTTAGCGGGCGGAGTCGCAGGGGACGCAATCACAGAGGGCGATGGTGCAGGGGCCGACACCACAAGGGACGGAGTAACAAAGGATGACTGAGCAGAGGGCAAAGGCGTGGAAGGCACAGACATGGACGCCAGAGGCACGGAGGCCGCCGGAACAGAAGCATTTGTAAGAACCGGCACCAAGCCCCTACCCTCTCTCGCAATCTCGGCCGGTGCCACAACCTCCCAACCCGGGGAACCAGCAACCCGTGATGCGCAGGCAGCCGGAGAAGACACCGGACCAGGGCCAGGCTACAATCCCACCACAGGACCCATCACCGTTGCAACACGACCCACAGGAGCCGCAGGCACTCCAACAGCGTCGCACAAATCACCATCCCCAGAAGACGAACTCCCGGAGTCCTCAAATTCCCCGACGTCGGCCCAGGCCACATTACGAGGCGGAGACAGAATCAAAGCTTGCCGCGAACGCTTGGACACAGGTCGCAGATCGTCGGAACTATCACCTCCGCTAGGAAGCACCGTAGCAGAACCGCTGGTTGCCTGTGCAAGTCCCCGCAGTGCACGATCACTCAACATTGCAGCCTCAACAACCCGGGGAACAGGACCACCCACCGCAGGAGACATCACAGTGTGCACGTCGACACAGGTCGAAGACACAGCTGCCGGAAACAGTACAGGCCGAGGCGCAGCCTCGACGTCCAGAGTCACGAGACCACACACCACAGGAGACACAACTGGAGACGAGGCAGGCAGGGGGAGGCTGAGGTGCTGGAGCCGGGATGCACTTCCTTCCACTCCGACACCCACAGCCACATCGAGGCTGGCATCAGAGACCGGCAACGGGGCACCAGAAGACCGGGAAGTAACACTTTCCACTGCAGCACCGTCCGACAGGTCCGGGACTGCCAACGGAAGAAAGTCCTCCTCCCCGAAGAGGTTCACAGGCCCGACCCGGCTCGCATCACATCCCGCAGCCTGATGGCCCGAGAGTCCACACTGGAAACACGTCCGGGGCTGACCCCCCCATAGAACACACGTACCATGAAGCCCAGAAGCTGGAGAGACGAAGGGATGGAGTCCTTCAAGCGCAGCACCACAGTGCGGGTCCCATTCGGGATACCCTTCCACTGCCCGGAGGACACTGCATTCATCCAGACACTCAAGACCCGCCCATACCGGGTAAAGTGACGCAGGAGAAGAGAGTCTGGGAACTCAAAGGGAGTACAATGAACCACCACATAGGTAGTCTCACTGCACCTGTCCAACACTTTCGCCAAACCACCACCCTCAGGCAGAGTAAATGTCCTCCCGTCATAGCGTTCCACCATGTCATGATACACAGCCGTAGAGCAGAATTTCACAACAGTTCGATGCTCGGATACAAGTTGAACGCCGCACACAGACACCACATCCACCCGCAACATGTCAATCATCACCACCTCAACTGCCGGGTAAGACGCTGGGCCAGTAAATTCCAGGCCAATGGTATCCCTCTGTTTCACAGGGGGGAGGGGGGCCACCATCCCTCCAGCCGCCACGGTCCCAAGGGTCCGCTCACACACACAAACTACCACGGGTCAGCAAACCACGAGCTCACAGGCGACACGTCCACCTCCGCCCAGAGCTAGGCAAACACCTCGGTTAACAGCCTACTGACAGTCATTGGTTGGCACTTTACCCCTGGAGTGTGGTAGTCATTGGCCGGCACCTTACTCTGGGATGTGGTACAGAAAGTAATTTTTTTCTTTTTATTTGGAAAAACCCAAATACAACAATAGAAAAACATCATAATCAATAACATTGTCAAGGCAAGAAACACAAGAACAAACGTTAGAACAAGAAAACACACAAACAAAAGTCGTACAAAACACAAAATAGTAACAAAAACATAGGTAACAATGAAATAGTCAGAAAAGAAAAAACACCAGAGCACTATAGCCCAACAAGAACCAGGCACAAGAAACACGTGAAAAATTAACTCCTAGCTCACAGCACATCAAAACAAATAAAGAAATAAAGCAACACAAAACAAGAACCACACACAGTTAATCATCCTCATATTTATCCGGAAATAGACGCTGCAGGTACTTCTTCCTATAGGCATCCCACCGAGCCCACAATTCCACACACGTGTTAACGTTGACTACGTGATCCTTGCAGTCGATGCATGAAGTCAGGAACATCCAGCTTGGCGCCCTCCAGCACGGGGGCGGAAGGCACTGGAAGAGGCCGCACAGAGCTCTTCGGTACAGAAGGTGGAACCACATGGGGCTGAAGCACAGGAGCCGGGCGCCAACATAGCGAGCAGTCGCAGGGGACACAATCACAGAGAGCGATCGTGCAGGGGCCGACACCACAGGGGGCGGAGTAACAAAGGACGGCTGAGTAGACGGCAGCCGCGCAGTGGTCGGCATCACCAAGGGCACATGCGCAGAAGGAACAGACATGGACGCCAGAGGCACCGGGGCTGCCGGAACTGAATCTTTCTTAAGAACCAGCACGAAGTCCCCACCCTCTCCTGCAACCTCGGCCGGTGCCACAACCTCTTAACTCGGTGAACCAGAAACCGGGGATGCAGAGGCAGCCGGAGAAGATACAGGACCAGGGCCAGGCGACAACCCCATCACCCATACAACACGGCCCACAGGAGCCGCAGGCACTCCAACATCGTCACCCACGTTATCATCCACATAAGACGAACTCCCGGAGTCGCCAAAATCCCAGACGTCAGCCCAGGCCTCACCATGAGGCGGAGACAGACTCGAAGCTCGCTGCAAACGCTTGGACAGAGGTCGCAGGTTGTCAGAACTATCACCCCCGCCAGGAGGCACTGTAGCAGAACCTTTGGTTGACCGTGCAACTCCACGCAGTGTACACTCAATATCACAGCCTCATCAACCCGGGGAACAGGACCATACACCGCAGGAGACATTACAGCGTGCACGTCGACACAGGCCGAAGACACAGCTGTCGGACACAGTACAGGCCGGGGCACAGCCTCGACGTCCGGGAGCACGAGACTACACACCACAGGAGACACAACTGGAGACTTGACTGGAGACAAGGCAGGCAGGGGTAGCTGAAGTGCGGGAGTCGGGGATGCACTACCACCCCGACACCCACAGCCACATCGATGACCGACAACGGGGTACCAGATGACTGGGGAAGTATCACACACCAGAGCAGCACCTTCTGACAGGTCCGGGACCGCGAACGGGGAAAATCCTCCTTCCTGAAGGGGTTCACAGGCCTGACCCAGCTCGCATCACAACCCGCAACCTGATGGCCTGAGAGTCCGCACCAGAAACTAGTCCGGGGCTGACCCCTATAGAAGACGTGTACCTTGAAGCCCAGAAGTAGGAGAGATGAAGGGATGGGGTCCTTCAAGAGCAGCGCCACAGTGCGGGGTCCCATTCGGGATACCCTTCCACTGCCCGGAGGACACTGCATTCATCCGGACACTCAAGACCCGCCCATACCGGGTAAAGTGACGCTGGAGAAGAGAGTCTGGGAACTCAAAGGGAGTACCATGAGCCACCACATAGGTAGTCTCACTGCACCTGTCCAACACTTCCACCAAACCACCACCCTCAGGCAGAGTAAATGTCCTCCCGTCATAACGGTCCATAAAGTCACGATACACAGTCGTGGAGCAGAATTTTTCAACAGCTTAATTCCCGGATACAAGTTGAACTCCACACACAGACGCCACATCCACCTGCAACACATCAATCATGATCACTTCAACTGCAGGGTAAGACGCTGGGCCAGTAAGTTCTAGGCCAATGGTATCCCTCCGCTTCACAGGGCGGAGGAGGCAGCAATCCCTCCAGCCGCCACGGTCCCAAAGGTCTGCTCACAAACACGAACTACCACCAGCCATCAATCAGGAGCCCACAGGCGACACGTCCGCCTCCGCCCAGAGCCAGACGAGCACTCCCCATTACATCACAGACAGCCATTGGTCGGCACCTTACCCTGGGGTGTGGTACAGGTAGTAATTAGTCGGCAACTTACCCTGGTATGTGGTACAGACAGTCACAGTTTGGCACCTAACCCTGGGATTTGGTGCAGGCAGTCATAATAATAATAATAATAATAATAATAATAATAATAATAATAATAATAATAATAATAATGATAATAATAATAATAATAATAATAATAATAATAATAATAATAATAATTTATTTGTAAGAAGGTACAAGGGGTTAGTGAGATTACATAAGCTGGGTACATCCATGTAGAGCTACTAACACGCATAACGTTTCAGGAAGGTCTTTAATTTACCGTATCAGGAAAGATGAAAAGATGCAATGTAGCAAGGTTTTATATCAACAAATAACTACAACATAAGTTGACAGAGGTGATTACACTGGTAAGGATATGTATCTCAAAGCCTAATATTGTGGAAGTGGGTAGTACAAGATACAGTGTGAGTTTGAAGTAAAAGGCAGGAAACTATGAGGAAAAAATTAGGTCCTTTTGGATTTACTTTTGAACAGGGCATAGGTTGGATAGTTTTTTAATTCATCAGGGACTGAGTTCCAAACACTGGGCCCTTTTATTTGCATGGAGTGTTTGCACAAGTCGGCAAGTGTTTGTCATAGGTCGACACCTGACCATGGGATGTGAGGCATGCAGTCAGTGATCGACACCTTACCCAGGGATGCGGTCCAAGCACTCAGTGATCGACACCTTACCCTGGGATGCGGGGCAAGCAGTTAGTGATCGACACCTTACCGAGGGATGCGGAGCATGCAGTCAGTGATCGACACCTTACCCTGGGATGTGGATCATGCAGTCAGTGATCGACACTTTACCCAGGGATGTGGAGCAAGCAGTCAGTGATCAACACCTTACCCTGGGATGTGGGGCAAGCAGTCAGTGATCAACACCTTACCCTGGGATGTCTGTCATGCAGTCAGTGATCGACACCTTACCCTGGGATGTGGGACAAGCATTCAGAGGTCTTCTTTTAACCCTGGAACTTCTTTTAACCCTGGAATGTGGTACAGTCATAGATCGTCACCTTACTCTGGGATGTGGAACAAACAGTCAGAGGTCGGCACCTTACCCTGGAATGTGGTAGACATTCTGTGGTCGGCACCTTACCCTGGTATAACGTAGTTATGATGTATCACCACTGATACAAGCCACTAAGCAAGTTGTTACTAATTATGACTAAAACTTAAAGTTATTTAAAACTACTTAATGCCGCCACCACCTTTGCTTTTGGTGAACATTGGTACTTCACAGTGACCGACGGTGAAGGGTACCGGTCACAGGAGAGTAAGAGGAGTGAGTTAAGAATATCACAGACAGGGGGATGGGGTGGGGGGAGAGAACGGCCGATTTCCACTATTTACTGGCAACTCTATATGAATGACTAACAGAAACGAATGGATACAACAGATGGACAATTTTGTAATATATATTTATTTTATTATGTTCAATATAAAAATCCTAATCTATCTTCCCTCTCAAGGCAATAGAATTAACAACACTTGTGATGTTAGAACATAAGGGACCAGTACTCACACAATATACAATAGTGATGAAGCTTCCGTGTAGACACCAGATCGTCAGTCTTCCTCCCCCCTGTGATGCCCAACACTACACCCCAGTGTTGGACAAAATATAATACAAAGGATGTATGAAAACTGTTTGTTATTTCCAACATAACTCCGCGAGGAGAGAACTCGGGTCGTAGTTCACTTCTTAATACTAACGAACACCTGTTTCTCTATCCTGAAGTTATATTCATGGGTTAGCAGATTAGTATGTTAGTACGCACCTAACGAATGTCCCAAATCTGTGATAGATATGACTAAGTCAACATAGGAACATAATTAAATATTGAAAATATTGAGTAATTATCAGTAAGAAACAGAATGATAATATCAAAATGAAATATGTATAATTAGATCATTTAAGATCAAGGAGACATCGCCAATACAATGAGGTCACTTTCCAGGGTCACTGTGACTTGTAACTGTCGAGTTACTGGACATTAACCCAACACTGCATCAGCATGGTCACCTCAAGTTTAAATAATGAGTTATCTACACCTAAGCAGAATCAAAATGTTGTTTATGTTTCAGTTTACATTTCTGAGCATCGACTCTAGATGGTAGATGGTCTTGTGCTCTGCTGGGCAGAATCACTGTCCTCTGAAACTTGGGTTATAGGTACTTTAGTAGAGCATTCATGTTCTACTAACTCTAAAGGTACTAATATCTCTAGCGTTTGTAAGGTAGTAGTGCCTCGACACTGAACCTTAACAATTTGTAAAATACCATGGCAGTCAGGATGGACCTCAACAATTTTGCCTATAGGCCAATCTGACCTGGGTCCATCACTGTCTACTTAGGACAAGATCTCCTGGATTGAGTTGAACTTTGTTGTATGGGCTTGCAGCTCCATAGTGGTATTCTTTTGGAGCGGTGAGATGTGTCCAGACCTCATTCCATTTCTCTATCACTCTTGAAAGATGTTTATAACGCTCCACCAAGTCACTCGCCTTGACACATGAAGGGTCAGCTAGATCCTCGTCTCCTAGAGATATTAGAGGGTTCAGAAGACCACCATGAATCAAATAAGAGGGTTCTCAGGGATTCTCTTTGGGAGAAATCGTCTAATAGATAGGTTAATGGCCTGTTATTGACTCGCGCCTCGATTTCAGTGACAAGGATTTGCAATTCGGTGAGGCTAATTTTCTGTCTGTGAAGTGCCATTCTCAAGCATTTGTTGACAGTGCCTACCATGCGTTCATAAAAGCCACCTTGCCTTGGGACTCGTGGAGGAATAAATTTCCAGTGGCACTGTCTCTGTTTGAGCACAGAGTGCATTTCTGGATAGTTCCATATTTCTTGTAAGCAAGCTTCTCCTGCCACGAAGTTAGATTCATTGTCTGAAATTATTCATTTTGGGCAATATCTGCGTGCAGCAAACCTGTGAAAGGCTTCTGCACTCATGTCAGAAGTTACTTCCAAGTGTATGCCTCGTGTGGTAGCACACGTGAAGAGACAAATGTAGGCTTTCACCAGAATTTTATCTGGAATGCCTGTTATAATTAATGCTCCTGTGTAATCAATACCTGTGGTCTCAGAAGGACGAAGGTGGACAACTCGCTCCTTAGGTAGGGGTGGAGGTCCTGGATAAGGACACACTCGAGCATCATATCTCCTTCAGATTACACAAGATTTAATTAAGGATCTGACAGTTTAGCGACCTTGGAGGAAGACAGAATTTCTGTCTAAGATCAGTGATAGTATCTAATACTCCACCATGCAATGTACCATGTTCATGGTAATGTATAACTATGAGTTTAGTGATGATGTGGTGACGTGGTAGAAGTATAGGATTCTTTGTATCCAAATTTATTTCTGCTTAAAGCAGACGTCCACCGCATCTCAAAATTTTATAATTAACTGAATCAAACCAAATGCCCAGTGACGTACTTAATTTATCTGGAAGGTGTTCATATTCCTTCCCATAAGTCTCTTGTTGAGCTTGTTGACCCAATATTTGATTGGACTAGGAAATCGATATTTGATCCTTGCCTTGTTGAGGAAGTCAAATACCATTTCGGTAACAGTTTACCTAAATTGGAAAAATGATGAGGATTGATAGCTAAAGTTCGAGGGGGTTCTGGATCTACAACAAGGGTAGTGATATTGGTCACAGTGACTTGTGGCTCTTGTTTAGGCCGCTGACCACTAACTAGCCATTGGGGTCCAGTAAACCATATCTCGGATTTAACTAATTGTTTTAAAGTTAAACCTCTAGATAAATAGTCCTTGATTGGGACATGTCTCCATTTGTAACTAGCAGACAGTTCTCGAATTTCCTTTACTTGATTGCTGACGTGGGGAGTTTTGTTGTTGTCGTTTCTTACCCACTGTAATACTGCTTCATTGTCTGACCACACAACTATTTCACCAAAGTGAATATTACTGAGTGTTTTGATCAGGCAATGAGCCAGTCTTACACCTACCATAAGGCAGTTAATTCCATTTGGAGTAATGACCTCTTTTTAATCGGGGCTACCCTTGCCTTAGATGTAAGCAAAAATGATTGTTGGGTGTTAACCAGATAGGCTACTGAGCCATACGCTTTGCATGAAGCATCGCAAAACACATGTAAATTTGTGGGTAAATTCAGTCCTAAGGCATTTCGAGGAAACTGTAGAATACTAAGTTTTCTGTAACCTGGAATTAACTGTTGCCATTTTTCTTGGAGATCCTCCAGCAACGTTTCATCCCACCCCATATTATTTTGCCAGCACTCCTACATGAGGTGTTTTCCCTTAATTAGAATAGGACTGAGTAGGCCTAGAAGGTCAAATGGTTTGCTGACAAGGAAAAGAAGTTTTCTCATAGTTTGGGGTGAATTGTTGATTTCCACCGACTTGACATTTAATTTGTCTGTGGAAGTATTCTACTCCAAGCCTAATACTTTCAATTTGTGAGGCACCTTATAATCAGAGAATTCTTCCTCGATTATCTAGTTCAGTTTGTTACTTGAGGCCTACAACTGTAAGGGCATATAAGCTCCTAACAGTTCACGGCTAGCCTCATGGTAAATATCTGTTGAAAATTTCCAACACTTATACAATACTATTGTATTATAATAAGTCAGTATTATTAGATACTAACTACAGTAGTCACTAAAACTTACTAACAGTAGTGTTCACATAAACTAACCATTATATCTGCATAAGGATGCTGGAATTCTTACGAAACCAAGCACCAGTATTGCGTCAGATTATATCTAGTCAAACACATGTATAACCAGTGTGCTAGAGAATTGAATGTGATTCTCTAAAATCATCAGTATTCCGTGTGATAATTATTTATGGATAACATAACTCCCAAATAATTCTAAACCGAGAGTTTTTAGTTACAATTGTTATCAAGTAATAGTTTTTCTGTCACGCGTGAATGCCATGGAGAAAACTAAAATCTTCTCCATTTCTCGTTTACCACCATAAGACGAGCAAGCAATAATATTTAAATCCCTAGAATCACAACCCAGTCATTATTAAAGTATTTCAACCCCAATTGCGCGAAATAGTATTATTCGTGATAAATAATTTCGGTGGTGAATGCGGGGACGCGGGTTGAGGGAGGAGAGACGCCATTGTGTGTGGGGTGTGGCGAGCTCGTGTTACGGAGTGAGCAACAGGGAAGTCGTGGCGTCAGAGTCTGAGACACGTGACGTTGGGATTATCAGCAAGAATTACACTGGTACTCAACATAGAATGAATAATTCTTCTTCTACGTGACCTACAGCGCTCGGTCAAATAATAACGCGTCGATATTCAAGCCAAACTCTCAACCACGTGTACCACATTGTAGAAGTTTGAGACTGAGACGCGATACCGGCAGACTTCAGCATACATTGCACCCGTCGATAAGTATATATCTCTTTCTTGATGCATCATTAGAGATTGTATATTTCGTGGGCAGTCTGTCGTTACATCGAATGACGACTAAAAATCCAACGTTAGTACCGCACTAATCTTTATTTTCTATTTCATGAATATTGAGATTTAAGTAGCTTAGTTCAATGCTACGTAATATCCTTTAAATTACAGCTCGTATGTGAGGAGTCAACGAGCCGTTAACTACATTCGTGTTATTCACCTCTAAGGGCTTCTATGTGAATATCCTGAGATCACGAGGACGAGGCGCGAACGATGTCATAGAAATCGTCTTAAAGCTAAGACCTTTTGTACTCATTTAATTACTCCGATTTATTCTACATGTTCCTGATATTATCATATTGTATGCTTGTCATGTGAACTGGAGATAGAATGTGTTTATTTAGATGATTGCTCTCTAATTCTAATAATCATTAATATTCTCTATTTGTATTTACCTATTGATTCTATAATATTTTGGTCACAATATTCTTTATTCAACAATCAACTGGTGCACGAACCACACTAGTTCCTAGACGTATATGAAGTTCTAGCAATAACCCCCCAATGTAGGTGTTTGAGGCTCTGACTTCAGTTAATTAACCATACAGTCCATTATTTATTTAAGTGATTATTCTTTCTAATATTTATCCATAGACACTGGTTTTTCCTTGTGTTTCTAATGATCACTTTTTATTAGTTTCCCTCTTTTCTCAAAAGTGGGTGGTCCTTCGTTATTAATTTGATTAATTAAATAATTGAGTCAAGCCCCGGATATCCCACATTATGGTCCTTCAAACCGGATAAATATAAATATAAACATACTAATTAGTAATAACTAATCACCGTGTGAAGTAGTTTAGACTAACCACATCTGTTAATTGTGTCTACCGGCAGCATAACACATAGGTTAGCCTAATTCACACCAATTCATTGCTACTTATACCTCATGTATAAGGTAGCATTCGTGGGACACAGTCAATTACCCACAACACTTAGACCTATACCTCATACTGAAGTAAGAATCTTTAGGTCACCAGGAGCAACAGCTCATAACTTCTATAATAATTCCTCACTAACACCAATTATGTGTTAACCATTTGGGCTATACAAATATTTCAATTTATGGCTGTCAGCAGACTGTCCATTATAGCCTAAATTCAATCCATAATTACTGATTCACTCAAGTCAGTGGATTCATTAACATTTTAGGATCCAGTATACTAATACAAATTGCTGATCCCATACTAATTAATCATTACTAACCCTGATAACATTTTATTCCACAATTAGGATATACATTCAGGAGTTAAATATTATTTACGGCTGTAGAATACTTGCCAAACACAATTAATTCTCTTGTGTTCATTTAATTTCTTATACACATAATTTCTACCAGTGTATATATTATATAAAATTATAAAATCCAAAAAACCCAAAAATACAGCACAACTAAATTTTCACATTACTGCACCACAATAAAATCTTTGCCAACCTTTATTAGGTAGGAATTTAGGCTGTGATTGTGCTGAAATTGGCACAAACACAGACTAAATAAATTTGTAGTTTCTTAGGTAGAAATTCTCACGACGAGGCTTGAGCTAGTTAGTAGTACATATATTATTTATTCTAGTTCTGACCCAAATGGGTGGGATTAACCATTTATTGTGTAATTATATTTTATTGCATATTTCTATGTACATCTTTGAGTGTTACTGTAAGTTCACTACCCATCCAAGGCTGATTTTGAAGAGCTAAGCTGAGGAACACCTGTAGTGAGACCAAGGTACCACTCAAATCTTAGTTGCGTATTATTAGGTAGGTAACTAACCTCTAAATGAGGTAAATTACAATCAGGTTCAAGAAAATATCAAGCTGTCAATAATTATACCTGCTCTACATAAAGGAGCAAGTACCATAGCTGTACGAGTAGCTATATGAGCCCTATAAGGCTCAAATTTACAGCCAGAATGGCTACTCCTGCAATATTAGGGAGAGTCTGTATTATCCTGAGAGGTCTTCAAAATCACCTATCAAGACTACTTGACAAATGTGACAACTGTTTAGAAACCAACTCAGTTGACTTCTTCGACCTAAATATTTCCACTAAGGTGGCTAGCCAGAAATATGTCCAGGTGAAGGATACAATCGAGTCTTATAGGAACATACTCCTTAGCATTAATACTGATCCAAACGAATTACGTCTGATAGAATCTGATCTTGCCAACTATGAAATTACAATTCAAAACAAGTTAGATCAGTATAACAAAGTGCTTGCGACACAAAATGTTCCTGAGTGGATAGAACATTTTTGTAGTAGACCTACACCCGAGCAAGCACCCAGCTTAGATGAAATACACGAGCTACCTCAAAATGAGGAGAATCCTCTAATCAATACTGATCACTGCACAGGATCAACAACTGAAGTACAACCTTCATTTTCTAACATCTCATCTAATACAACTTCACGTAATGATTTATTTACAGAGTCTGATCAATTTTCAGACAGCTCTTCTCAATGTTCCCTGGATTCTATAAATTCAATGCATGAGGCTACTGAATTAACTAGCTTCTCACAGGAACCCAGAGAAACAAGTGAAGCTGCAGATGAAACTCTTAGTGGAGCTGCAATAATCAGTGAATCTGAACCAGAAAATGATAAAGCTAAAGCTGCAGCAGCAGCCGAAGCTGTAATTAAAGCTGAAACTAAGCAAGAAGCCTTAAGCAATACAAGTAATGGTCACAATTACTCACACCAGCCTTCTAGAGTAAGTGCTAACAATGAGAAGACTGTTATAAACCTTGTACACCAATTACTAGATTTATCTCCACCAGAACAATCAGTTGACTCTTTACAAACCTTTAGTTTTCAGCTTGAGTCACTGTTAAATTCCTTCAGTAAAGAGGTGGATCACCCAACTGCGGAGTGGATGACTAAAATTATCATCCAAAGAAAATTGTCTGGTGACACACTCAATCAATTATATGTATACCAGAATGGTAATGTCCTGTCAAGGCAGGATATATTTACAGGTTTGCGCAATATGAGCAATCATACAGCAAACCAGGCACTTAATGCCTCTTCTGAATGCACCGAAACTGTACCCACATCAATTTCCTTACCTGAACCTCCTAAAGTGACACTGTCACCAGGTAATAAGGGTACTAATAATCAATGTAATAACAATAAGTCAAACACTGATTCATCAGTAAGGCCCAAGAGCCCCACAGGTGTTCCTAAGAGACCTAATAGTCCAAAGAGCACTCCCTAGAGCCCAGTAATGGCTCCCCAGAGTACACCAAGTACTCACAAGAGAATCAATAACAAGCAAACGCAAGCAGCAAAACCATCACAACCTACAGTTACTGTTTTACCTAAACCGGTAACCCCTAAACGAGCTGTAGGATGGGGAATATGCTTGTTTTGCAATCAAAAACATTCTCTGTACAAATACACCAATTACCCTAATAGAGACACAAGAGTCAGACGACTCAAACAGTTACACAAATGTACTAGGTGTCTCAAATCACATAATGTTAATAGCTGTAACACCCCACTGAACACCTGCAATAGGTGTAGAAGGGGCAAGCATCATGCTGCACTGTGCAAATTAGGACAAATTATGTCAATCCTAGAATAGGAGGTAGAGAATCTACACCAGTACAGTGCTGCAAGGTGCGAGATGTGTACAGCGTAATTTCACAAGCATCTCAAGTGGATGCTGCTTTGCCCACTGCCCAACTTCAAGTAAAGAACAAAGGAGCCAAGATCACCACTCGTGGACTATTTGATCAAGGTTCCCAGAGAACTTTCATAACTCAGAAAGCGGCAGAGGCACTCAATTTACAACCAATCAGACAGGTAAAATTAAACCTGTCAGGGTTCATGATAAATCGAGGAACCCATGAATACTCAGTATTTCAACCGCTTGTACGACTACGTAGTCATACCAAGGCTGTCCAAGCCATTGTTGTAGATCAAATACCTTTTGACCTAAATATTATGGATCTGGGGTACACAGCCCACTTCCTGCAGGAACGTGAAATCAATTTGGCTGACAACAAGTTAACGTCTGACCGCCTTAACAATGTAAATGTATTAGTAGGAGCAGACTACTATTACCAGTTTATAACTGGATATGTTAAACGATTGGGCATGAATATGCTCTGATCAGCAGGTGGCTACTTACTGGTAAAGTTCTGAATGTGAACAAGCCTAAGCCTGCCAACAATAATAAATTAGTCAGCAGTAAATCAATTCTCCAGCAGCAAGCTAAAATGAGAAACACAGCTGAGTAATAAACTCAGATTGAATGTAGTGCAATTAGTATTCGTCGAGATGTTTCATAGCTCTCAGTGGAAAACCAGTGGTCCGTACCTAAACAAATACAAGTCACAGTGACCAAGCCATTGAATCCACTACAGAGGTAGAATTATTCTCGACAAGTAATAATTGACCACACTCAGTCTCCCAAGGTAATTGATAATATTAGGCTAGAGAATCTAGCACTCCCTAAGTAATTAATAATATTAGGCTAGAGAATCTAGCACTCAATGCATCTAGCATTTCCTGAATTTAGCAATACTATGAAGTCATCAAGCAACTTCTATAATTATAAATTCATTGGGACCAAAGTCCAAAATACTTGCGCTTAAGGTTTGCCAAGAAAACCTTATTAATACAATGTTTTCTGCACTAAGAGTTAGTGAAAATACTTGCATCAATTTTTGTTTGAGTTGTTTTCTTTTGTTTCTGCTTAATTATTGTAGGAGCACAGCACGAACAAACTTGCAAACTTACCAATACGTAAGTGAGTCTAGAGAACTAATAACCCGTGAAATGTTTAGGTTGGGAAAATGTTACAAATTATCTTGAATAGGATTAATTGTAGCAGTAATTTAATTTCCAGCAATCTTAGGTTTCCCTTTGTTTAATGCATTATCATTAAACATCAGCATTGTTAATTAACATGCTTAATGAGCTCAATATAGCTCACCTTTGAATTAACGTAATAATTGAGTGCTTATTGTTCCCCATGCGAATACGAGCTCAATATTGCTCGCCATGATAATTGAACGCTCTAATGCTCCACCTCGTTAATTCGAGTTCAATATAACTCACCCTGAGTTAACGTAACAATTGAGCGCTTTAATGTTCCCCATGCTAATACGAGCACTGCTCGCCATGATAATTGAACGATACTATGCTCCACCTCAGTTAATTCGAGTTCAATATAACTCACCCTGTTAACATGCTTAATGAGCTCAATATAGCTCCCCATGTTAACGAGCTCAATATAGATCACCCTGTTAACTCTGTTAACGAGTTCAATATAACTCATCCTGTTAACATGCTTAATGAGCTCAATATAGCTCCCCATGTTAACGAGCTCAATATAGCTCACCCTGTTAACTCTGTTAATGAGTTCAATATAACTCATCCTGTTAACATGCTTAATGAGATCAATATAGCTCCCCATGTTAACGAGCTTAATATAGCTCACCCTGTTAACTCTGTTAACGAGCTCAATATAGCTCACCATGCTCACGAGCTCAATATAGCTCGCCCTGTTAACGAGCTAAATATAGCTCACTCTGTTAACTGTTAATGAGCTCAATATAGCTCAACCTGTTCACGAGCTCAATACAGCTCCCAATGTTAATTTGAGTACATTTTTGCTCACAATTAGCTTAGTCCCTTACTTACGTAGGTTAGAAATTTAAACCATTTATTTAGGTAGGTTTAGGGACTTTAGTTAGTGTCAACTGAGTACTGGCCTAGTCTGTACTCACCATTAATTACAGTTGACTATACTTATAGAGACTGATTTAATAAACTCAATTTTCATTTAAAAGTTGAGGATGTATTAATGAGTTTACAGTGTCAAGCCTATGAGATGCAATTCAATTAGCTCATAAGTCAGAATGACTAGGCTGCTAATCTCACTGTCGACTCAGAATCTTCCTTGATTTTAATGAACAAACCTTTTCAGTTCTCTAATTTTCCACTATTTTAGCTAGTTAGCAAATTAGTTGTACCATCAGTCAGAATGACTACTGCACGGCAGTGCACATTAAATTATATTTCCTCATTTGATTTTGGGTGATCATGATGCTGCGTGATGTTATTGTCTAGTAACTCAATAGTTACAAGTCACAGCGACCTTACTGTAGTGTCAAGGTCTCCTTGATCTTGAATGACCCAATAATAATTTACTGTATAATAATGTAGAATACAATTTTTACAATAATGTTATCAGTTCTTAGGAACTTTTTCTGGGTTTACCTACAATTCAGCAACTACGTAATACACCATTACATGTCACTGCGACCCTAGTTGTTGAGTTTATTGTAAGCTTTAGAGGGTTCCTGATTGCAGATAACTTAATCATTTAATATTTCAATATTTAATACATGTTTCCACTAGAGCAGTTGCTCAACAATACAAACGGAAACTACAAGCCTATTATAGCTCTGACCAAGAGCAAATAATTTCCCATCCAATTTGAGTAATCATAATGATACTGTGCTGTGATGTCAAGTAACAAATCGTTACAAGTCACAATGACCCAGAACATTCTCATCACAGTGGATTCTTAGTTACTTTAAATTTTATGAATTAATTCTTAATTTGTTGTATAGGCTATTAATAATAACATTATTTCATCTAGAGTATCTGAAAGTTTACAAGACTTTAAGACTTAGTAACGTAAACATTACATGTCATAGCGACACCAGTCCCAGACTTTATTGTAGGCTTTATTAGTCATTAACTTTAGATGATTCACAATAACATGTTCCATTTAACATGAAATTCTTTGCAAGACTTAAATTTCTTGTATGTCCTTGACTATTACGGGACATCCGTTATGTGTGTACTAACATACTAACATATTAACATTAATACTAACTTCAGGATAGGTATGTCAGTACTCAACATTGCACTGCGACCCGAGAAATCTCCCCCCGGAGTTATGTTGGAAATTTTCAACAATAATACAATACTATTGTATTATAATAAATCAGTATTATTAGATACTAACTACAGTAGTCACTAAAACTTACTAACAGTAGTGTTCACATAAACTAACCATTATATCTGCATAAGGATGCTGGAATTCTTACGAAACCAAGCACCAGTATTGCGTCAGATTATATCTAGTTAAACACATTTATAACCAGTGTGCTAGAGAATTGAATGTGATTCTCTAAAATCATCAGTATTCCATGTGATAATTATTTATGGATAACATAACTCCCAAATAATTCTAAACCGAGAGTTTTTAGTTACAATTGTTATCAAGTAATAGTTTTTCTGTCACGCGTGAATGCCATGGAGAAAACTAAAATCTCCATTTCTCGGTTACCACCGTAAGACGAGAGAGCAATAATATTTAAATCCCTAGAATCATAACCCAGTCTTTATTAAAGTATTTCAACCCCAATTGCGCGAAATAGTATTATTCGTGATAAATAATTTCGGTGGTGAATGCGGGGACGCGGGTTGAGGGAGGAGAGACGCCATTGTGTGTGGGGTGTGGCGAGCTCGTGTTACGGAGTGAGCAACGGGAAGTCGTGGCGTCAGAGTCTGAGACACGTGACGTTGGGATTATCAGCAAGAATTACACTGGTACTTAACATAGAATGTATAATTATTCTTCTACGTGACCAACAGCGCTCGATCAAATAATAACGCGTCGATATTCAAGCCAAACTCTCAACCACGTGTACAACATTGTGGAAGTTTGAGACTGAGACGCGATACCGGCAGACTTCAGCATACATTGCACTCGTCGATAAGTATATATCTCTTTCTTAATGCATCATTAGAGATTGTATATTTCGTGGGCAGTCTGTCGTTACATCGAATGACGACTAAAAATCCAACGTTAGTACCGCACTAATCTTTATTTTCTATTTCATGAATATTGAGATTTAAGTAGCCTAGTTCAATGCTACGTAATATCCTTTAAATTACAGCTCGTATGTGAGGAGTCAACGAGCCGTTAACTACATTCGTGTTATTCACCTCTAAGGGCTTCTATGTGGAGATCCTGAGATCACGAGGACGAGGCGCGAACGATGTCATAGAAATCGTCTTGACGCTAAGACCTTTTGTACACATTTAATTACTCCGATTTATTCTACATGTACCTGATATTATCATATTGAATGCTTGTCATGTGAACTGGAGATAAAATGTGTTTATTTAGATGATTGCTCTCTAATTCTAATAATCATTAATATTCTCTATTTGTATTTACCTATTGATTCTATAATATTTTGGTCACAATATTCTTTATTCAACAATGAACTGGTGCACGAACCACACTAGTTCCTAGACGTATATGAAGTTCTGGCAATAACCCCCCAATGTAGGTGTTTGAGGTTCTGATTTTAGTTAATTAACCATACAGTCCATTATTTATTTAAGTGATTATTCTTTCTAATATTTATCCATAGACACTGGTTCTTCCTTGAGTTTCTAATGATCACTTTTTATTAGTTTCCCTCTTTTCTCAAAAGTGGGTGGTCCTTCGTTATTAATTTGATTAATTAAATAATTAAATAATTGAGTCAAGCCCCAGATATCCCACAAATTTCCACTAGTTTATTTTCAACATTAGTGGCTCCTTGAAAATTGTCGACATATAAATTGTTGCTAATCTCAGCCCTAT
The DNA here is from genome assembly GCF_040958095.1 of Procambarus clarkii. Lineage (NCBI taxonomy): Eukaryota > Metazoa > Arthropoda > Malacostraca > Decapoda > Cambaridae > Procambarus > Procambarus clarkii. Next base: position 37,421,255 of record NC_091156.1, on the reverse strand, counting down.
AAGAGCTATTAGACTTCTTAAGATGTGTATCCAGAGTAGCCTGGAGTAAGATTAGTGAAGATGTTGCTCCGAACAGTACTGAGGCAAACCTATAAGTAATGACGTTGATATTGAAATCGTGTGGATCTTTCACCCATAGAAATTTAGTAAAATCACGATCCATCTCTTGCAAGCCTACACTTAAAAAGGCCTTACCAATGTCGGCCGTATAGGCGAAATATGCCGGAACGAAATCATAACAAGACATCCTGTAGTAATTGAGTTAGACTAGGGCTAGTTTGTAGACAATCATTTAATGACATGCTGTCTGCCTTTAATTTGGCACTGCAGTTGAATACAATCCTGATTGGTGTCATAACTGAAACTTTCATGACAGCATGATGTGGCAAGTAATGGCCTGATTTATTGTTGTCTTGTTCAACAACTTCTATAAACTTATTAGTAAGTTGTTGCTGTATTATGTCATGATACAGCTTAATTTATCTGGTTGTTTCCATAGCCTAGTTAACTATGAATTTAATTGGTTTGAGGCCATGAAATAATTTACTGGAAGCTGTGGGTGGTTCAGCTTCCACGGGTCTCTCATCCAATATTGATTATCTTGAAAATAACAGTATTAAGATATTGTTGGCCAGTCCATAAGTCATCTGGACTAGGTTGATCTGGGACTATGCCCAAGGTGTTCAAATCCCATAATTTATATACAGGGGAATTAGACTCATCATCCTCAGTTTCGTCGCTGACGTGTAGTGTTGACTGCTCTAGGCCTAGTCATGCTACTATTGAATTATTTTGTTGATTATTAATAGATTTAGATTTTTGTTGGATCAACACCAGTCCTGTGAGTAGTTTACCCCCAGCTGACGGCAACAAGTTTACACCTCGTTGCCTGGTACATCCATTAATAAATCTACAGAAGTAGTCAGCTTCAATAATTATACCTACGTTGTTGAGGCAGTCTGTATTTATTTTAAGGTCAGCTAGCCTCTACCGCTGCATTTAAGAAATTTGACTATGTGAGCAAGATCGGTAAAATGTAGATCAGAGGGAATCTTGTCAACGACGACTATGGCTTGTATTGAGCTGGTGCAGCCTCTTAAACGTACCAACACTTTAACAACTTGGTAGTTACGAGGTCCACTGTTGGTTAGTAATCCAGAAATATTTATATTCACTTGAATAGTAGGCTTCAGTTTCAACTGATCAACTAACTGTTGAGAAATAAAGGTTTTCTATGAACCTTGGTCAAAGAGACCATGAGTTGACCATGTTGACAAGACCACACACTAGAAAGTGAAGGGACGACGACGTTTCGGTTCGTCCTGGACCATTCTCAAGTCGATTTCCACGAGTGGAAATCCTAGATCCTTTGGTGATTAGTTTTAATTGAGCAGTTGGTAATGTAGTTGTGTTACATGACTCTGTTGCAAGTACACTTATGTCTTGATGTACCTTGCAATACTGTACAGATGTAAATTTTCTAGGGTTCTTATGAGGATTAGTTGATCTTGATTGATCATTACCACACATGGAGTAATGGTGTCTACCCATGTTGCACTTGTTACACATACGTAAGGAGATAGTATAGCTATTAGGGTCATGAGGAGCCATGCACTTTGTGCATCGGTGTAATTCTTGCAAACGATGCGCACTGGAATTACAGTCTGGGTAAATACTACACTTGTAAGTAAAATGTTCATTAATGCAGGACAAACACTTATTCATTGCAAGAGAAGTGGTAAGAGTGGCACTCACTACTGGGTTGATGGGTTCACGGTGTATATACCTACATTTCCAGATTTCCATTTAGGAGGTTTGTTGGAATTTGGTTTTACTGCAGTAGTTGCCCATCTTGATTGGCTCTTTGTCTTTCGACTAGGGAGCGTAAACCTTCTGTGATCTCGTTCATGGTCAAAAAGGCTTTATTGTACAAAGTACACAATTTGTCTAAGGTTTCCCTTGGTAATTTATGCCTTATAACTACTCCTGTCATCCATTCAGCTGTTTAAATTTGTACTTTGAGGCTTAATGCCTTGAGTAGAGACTGTAGTTCTAGTCTGAAGGATTGAAGAGAATCTGTAGAGTTGTTAGCAGCTGGTAGATCCAGTAAATTTTGGATTAAAATAGTAATAGTCCTTTCTTTGTTACCAAAGTTCCTCTAAAGCAATTGAACAGCTAGGTCGTAACCATCACTAGTCAGGGTTATGTTTGATATTACTTTCAAAGCTTCATCTCATAATAAACCTTGCAAATAAGTGAACTTGGTTGTTTTAGGAATGTTAGTTTTGGAGTCTACTGCATCCAGAAATTTCTTCCAGAAGTCATCCCAACTTTCATTCTCACTACCAGAGAATGCAGGTAGACTTATATGGGGTAATTTGACTTCAGGCTCTGGAAATGCTGAAGAAGCTGTGGTTAATTATTTTTTGCACTTAGTTTCTTAAAGGGTTGAGGTTTAATTTTAAATTATTAAATTTTGCCACGAGGGGCGAGTTTATTGGGCAGCGCCACTCATCTTGTGAGTGGACACACCGCCATAGCAGCATGTACAACACTCTCCAATAGGAAGAAAACCCGGTAGGTTGTTCATCCTGTCACTTGTACCCAGACACAGCTGGGACTTGCTCGACTGTCTCAAGTGAACAGCTCCTCAAACAAGAAGATTAACATCTATCAACCCTTAAAAGCTTACGTTATCTTGCGGGTGCAAAATGGGGAAATCCTTTAAGAACAGTATCAATATTTGACCAATAGTGTTTCCTAACTCAAACAATGTGGAGTTTATTATTTTACACATACTTCTGATTTCTTTCTGGTGTTCACATTCACGTAGATAGTGGTCAAGGCGGTGTCCATCACTCTCACCACAGATTCTGCAACTTCGCTGATCAACTGTTGTTTCCATTCCATATCTCCATGGATATTTGTATCCAAGACGGATTCTCGCTATTACTGATTCTCTCCCTTGTCCTCCTCCTCTTCGGCCATAATGATTGGGATTGCCAGCTGGAACCATGTTGTACCATCGTATAGATTCACTGGTTTGTGCTTCTATCCTCCTTTCCTCAGTTACCTTGTCATGGTGATGTTGCCTGACAATACCTCTAATTTGTAGTAGAGTCTTGGGTATGAAGTATTCAATATGGTCTCCTTCAGCGCCTTCAGCAGCCAGCACATCTGCTCGTTCATCCCCACATATTCCAACATGGGAGGGGATCCACAGAAACTTTATGACTCTTCCCTGATTGATAAGTACTCTCACAGCTCTCTTAATTTCAGCGACTATTGCAAGATTTTCTGCCCTATTTTTATTTAGGCTTTGCAGTGCTGCTTTTGAATCGGTGCAAATCACTGCACCATTAGTGTTCCGTTCAAGAAACCTTAACGCCATAACAATGGCAGTTAGCTCTGCTTGCGTTGAAGAGGCATAGTTCTCAATACGTGCTTTTTCATTCATTTCTGCATTGGAAAGTATTATCCTTGATTACCGTGTATGCTACACCAGCCCTGCCATTGACAGGCTTAGATGACCCGTCAGTGTAGATTTCATCTAGTTCATCTCCGGCTTCTTTATAAATTTCCTCGAGATACTTGTGCCTCATTTCTTGTGGTAACATGTTGGATTTTTTCATTGCCATTACATTGATGATGATCTTGCATGAGTCATCCTCCCAGGGAGGTAACCTCTCTACAGGCAGGAGCTCACAGGCTTGCTCAAGCAGGTGAAGCTCTTCAAGGTAGCAGACTTATCTGTGATGCCATTTTTTGCTTCTCCTGTTTTCCCCTGAAAGAAGCACAGAGCTCAGTTTTTTCTTAGCAATATCATTGTAATGGGGATCTCTAGCTACCCTAATTGCAAGCTTAGCATTCAGCTCCTGAATTCTGATTTTAACACTGAGGTTTAATTTTTACATCATCCTTTTACTGGGTTAAATTATTTGCAATATCATCAAGTTCAGTTTCACCTATTGAGGTTTTGTAAAGTTCTGACAAGTATAGATTCATATGTTGCTTAATATGCTCGAATTTACTTTCGGCAACTTGAAGGTAGCTTTCTAGCTCAATATAGTCAACAGGTGACTGTTGTGACCGATTTTGACAGCCGCTTCCATCTAGGTGGTTAAAGGCTGATCTGATAGTAAATAGTTGTTATAATGTAATTGGGATATTGGCTCATTTGATGGAGCTCAATATCAATATAATAGTGTAATATATTGTCTAGGCTACACTACCTCATTTGGATATTGTTTTACCTACCTAACAATGAATAGCTAATATTTGAGTAGTACTTGAATGTCACTATTGGAATCCGTTTGGTTAGCTCTTCAATATCACCATTCGATGGGATAGTGAACATTCAGTAGCACTAAAAAATACACGAATTAATATGGTAAATACACAATAAATGTTTATGGATCCCACTGTTGGGTCAGCACAAATTTGAATAAAGTATATATGTATCAGCACTGTCTAGTACAGTACTCATTAAGTAATTCCTACCTAGGAAAAGAGAAGATAGATTAGGCTGCACTTGTACATACTTCAGTACAATTACAGTCTAAAAATATCCTACCCCTTTTAGAAGTTGGCATATGTAAGCAATAGTGTAGCAATATGGATATATAGTGCTATATTTTTGGGATTTGTTTTTGATATATAAGTGATATATAATATGTGCACTTAAAAACACAAGTGAAAAATTATAAGTATATACACTAAGTTTGACTTGCTAGCCACAACAGTTTATGATGGTTGGTAGTATTGACTAATATATTGACCACATGGGTCATGGACTCTCCTGACAGATGCACACCATTTGAGGCCAAGCTCTGTTGATGTGGTTTGGCTGTAAAATGAATATAAGTGGCTTCCAATCTCACTCTTTCTCAGCCAAAAGTTTATGTATTTAGCAGAACGCTGGCAATATTCGGGACTCACTCCTCATCGGTTATCACTTTTTAGATGATGAGGTTCCACCAATGTGAATACTACAGAGTTGCTAATTAGTTTGAATGAACTGCTAATAGTTTTCAGTGATTAATTATTTCAGCTGGTTGGCGAGTAGGATGTATATCGTTACCACCTAAATTAATAATGGTTAGATGGTGAGGCCAGTCTAATGCAAGTGTTAATGCTGGATTGTTATAAAAATTGTGAGCAGTCGCTCCTGGTGACCTAAAAATTCTCACCTCGGTGTGAGGTATATGGCTAAGGGTTGTGGGCAATTGGCTATGTCCCACTAATGCTACTTTATACATGAAGAATTAGCAGAAATGTTGATAATAATTAATGAGTTTTAGGCTGTAATATGGGCAGTCTGCTGACAGCCGCAAATAATGAAATATACTGGTGTATAGCCTAATAATAATATCACTCAATAGTTGGTGTTTATTAATTATATAGGAGCAGCAATTTGGGTTAATATGCTGGTCTTTAAATGTTAATGAATTTACTGACTTAGGTGAATCAGTAATCATAGAATTTAATGTGGATTAGGCTATAAAATGAGCTAGTCTGCTGACAGCCATAAATGAAATATATGTATAGCCTAATAATGGTAACAGAGGATAATTAGTGTTAGTAGATGATTAATTATGTTAACGTGAAGGATAGCTTAATTCTCAGCTATCTAGATTCGAAGGACCAAAATTTGTGTGGGAAAATCTGACTCCAATATTTAAATTAATTAATGAAAACTTCAATAGTTTTCAATAGTGGTGGAAAGACCACCACTTTTTGAGAAAAAGTGGAAAACAAAGGATGAGCAAGTGGATTATTATTGATACAGAGAACTAGTGTTCTATGGATCTTAATGGGACTGTATTTTATAGTGAAATAGGAGTCAAATTAACTTTCACAAATTGGGGGGTACTAACGCCAAACGATTGTCCTAGCACCAATAGTCTAACGCTGGTTCATCCGTTGGAAGGAAATGTAAATGCAAATTCATGTTATAGTTCATACACATAGAATCAAATATAAAATGGAGTTAGTAAATAATGGATATCACTCATAAGAAAATGGCAATTTTGATAAAAATCGTTCATGTGACTAAATGTTAGTATATCTCTAATACTACACTACTAGTAACATGAAGTTAGCTTAGCTGTTCGAATGTTAGCTGTACTAGACTAGAATTAATGTACCACTATTTCTGAAGAAAAGTGGGAGCCTAGACTTAATTGAAACTTACATGAGTTATGATGTTGTCTTGCAGCGTGATGACGAGCAATCTGCACAAAATTTTTAAATAAGTGCACTTTTTAACAAATATCAGTAGGAAACCAAAGGAATTATGCTCGCCGGAACTTGTGTTGAATGCAGATGTAGACTTCAATGAACTCTTGCACCCGCTGTTGCAAGGATGACGTAACTATGAGTCGTTAAGTGGGAGCTCTGCAACACAGTAACTCAGGCAGGATGGATGCCCACGCTCTTCTCTTGGCGACCATGCTGTTAATGGTGTCTCTCTCCCTCCTCGTTCCCCCGATTGCGCATGCGCGACTTTCGGTAGGTACCTCGAGCGTAAATGAATTTATGTATTTCGAGGTTAGTTTGGGAAGGAAGAGATTGTGACATATATCTGTGTCACAATTAAATGTATCAAGTTATAATATAACCTCTCGCAGCGTAAGTTGTTTTATTAACGCTTCTTAAATAAATGAAAGGAATATAAAATGGAATTATTTTACCTTTTAATAATTTCGACTGGAGAGATGAATTTTAACTAAATAAGCGAGTTCCAGTAAGCAGTAACGTGTTATGTAAATAAACTTATTAATAAGCGATTATCCTTAGTAAAGGAAAATAATTGACTGGACTCTGTTTAGATTCAACATATGTGGAGATCTTTCCTGTGGCTGGCTGGTGCCATCACGGCATCATTGAGACTAGGGTAGATTAGAATACTGCGTAGCATGAACTATTATTCTGGTTAATTCTACAAGTTAGTAATTTTAGTAACTGTCTGTGGTTAATGCAAAGATGTTGTATAAAATACAAAGGATGTATGAAAATTGTTGATTATTTCCAACACGGGTGGGGCAGAAACCGGGAAGCGCACCTCAGCAATGGCAGCAACCAAGAGGGAATCGGGGGCGAAAGAAATCTCCATGGCTGGGACAGGGGGGTCAGACCGGCGAAATGGGAGGGAATGTAGCGATAGAGTGAGAGGTGGAGGGCGAGGAAGAAAGCGAAGCCTTCTTACCCACTGGGGAGAAGGACGGAGAGGAGCCATGCTGACGTTTCTGACTCAAAAAGACAGGTGTTCCAGCAACAACGTACTGGGCGACAGACTCAATGGTCTCTGCAGGAGAAGAAGAACGGGAGTGAACAACATGAAGATTGCTGGGAGGATGATGGACATCAGCCTGGACAGACAGGCGGCGTGGAGGGCCAAGAGATTGTAGGGGTGGGTCGGGAAGAAGGATTGGGGGAGAACGAAAAGAAGACACAGGAGACATGGCAGACAGGGTAGGAAGGGGGAAAATTCCAGAAGGAAAATCAGAAGGAAGATCTTCCAGGAGAGAACGTAAGGGAACAGGGGAGGAGGCAGTGGGCAAGTCCTGGTCCAAGGCCTGGAAACGGTTGTGGGACTGAGGAAGGAGGGAAGGACGAGGAGAGGTAGAACGCAACACGCGTGCATAAGATACGCCAGTGAAAGGATGGAGACAGCGGAATTGGCGTCTCGTTTCAAGAAAAGCCAAACGATCCCGATGTTTCAAGTTGAGGACTGCTTCCTCAAGCTTGTAATCGATACACGTGTGGGAGAAGGTAGGGTGGGCTCCCTGCCTCAATTGTGGCTCCCTGTAACAATTGAGGCAGGGAGCCTGGGGAGATGAGCAATCTGTCTTAGAGTGGTCATCGCCCCCCCCCCCACATGGGGCATAGAGAGACAGTACTGGAGCATCGGAGGGCACCATGCCCAAATTTCCAGCACTTATTACAGAGCAGAGGAGAGGGAATGTACTTCTGGACAGAGCACCTGGCACCACCAAGAATGACAGAGGGCGGAAGGGTCCTACCATCAAAGGTAATCTTCACAACCCAAAGGGGCTGACGGCGACGACCACGAGGGAGACGAGTAAACGTGTCCACCTGGAGGACAGAATGGCCCTGGGCTTCGAGGATATGCTGAATATCTTTGTGGCAGTCCTGTAGATTCCTAAAACCGGTTGCAACATGTTGTGGGACAACAGTGCCAACACTGGCATTTATCCGAGCTTTCTTGGAAACCCGAACACGGGTCTTGCTAGGGCAGGATAAAGTGGCCAAGTGGGTGGCTGTATCCTGAGAAGCAGCTGCTACGGCATGTGTACCGAGACTGGTGGGGTTGAAAGTAACAGAGGCATTACAGAATCAACAATGTGCCTATGGAGGGAGAAATCGTCAGGAGGTGTAGAATCCAGAGGGAGGAGATCCAAGTATTTAGCCCACAAAGCAGGAACCAACAAGGCATGGTACACATTAGTATGGGAAGGGATCGTGTGAATGTGGCCGTGGTGGGGACGGCGTAGAGAACCCCCAGAGAGAGAGGTTAAAAAGCTCAATAGTCACAATGAGATACTGAGCCGGGCCAGGGGTCGAGGTAGTCACCACTGGAGGCTTGTGGCTCAACCCAACCACAGAGGTGGGAGAGAAGCCGAGGGGAGTAGTCAGGAGGGTCAAAGGAGGAGCAAGGTCTGGGCTCAATGTAGCAGGAGATACAGAGTCCAGTCTTCCAACACAGTCTAACTCAGGGGTTTGGTTGCCTACCCCACAAGCTCGAGAAGGTACAAAAGGAACATTAGTCAACAAAAAAACGAGAGGAAAGCCTTTCATTCACTAAAGTGTACCACATTCATCACGGAGCCACAATTAGAGGATAGGACACCCAACAAGAGACATGTTGCCAGTGTTGATGGGGGCCCCCCCAGGGGTGTGTCGTGAGTATACTCCCCACAAACGCTACCTTAAGAACCGTCAGTCCGTCGAGATCGGGTTCAGTAATGAAAGAAGGATTGACAATAAAAAGCGTCCGTTCGCTTGCGACGTCGGGTACCACAGTTCTATGGGTGAGAGTGTATGCCACCTCAAACACCCGGGCGTCAAAACAGAAGAATGCCAAAAGCCTGGCAAAAGGTCAGCGGGAAACGACAATGAGAATGGAGAAGAGGGGGGGAAGAAAAACGAAACATAAGGAAAAGGAAAGTGATCCGGTACAATTCGAGAAGACAGCAGAAGGAGCATAAAGCTACAAAAGGACAGAGGATTGTCCCATGGAGCTTCAGTCCGTCCGGTAGCGGCCCACCAAACCCCCTCACAGTAACAATGGGGTAGATATGGAGGGGGAACCTGCAACAAGATGCACCACGAGCCTACCTCCCAGTTTTAATACCATGTGCCTTAATTTTCAGGTGTTATTCATTCAATATGAAAATCTTTATTCAGTTCAAGAGAGAATTTATAACCGAACAAAGTGCTAGAACCACTCTACACACAAACATTACTGTAAACGGTACTAACTAGGTGAATGCCACATGCAACAGCCAACCAGAAGATATAAGGTCGACAAAAGACCCTGACATGAGCACCTGGGATCCTGTACCAAGTAGGCTTAGGGCCTGCGCAGGAATATCCCTGCAAAAAAAATGTACCAAGTATTGTGATTAAATGTTAATTCCAGAGCCTGGTTACTAAGTGGGGTCTTACACCAAAGCAAGTAAGTAAATTTATCCTGAACAGTGATTTCTATTCATATAAATAAGTGGAACAATTACTGTAGTGAGATGCATTAAATTTATAATATTAGATTTATTAGATTACGCTAATTCTCTGATCTTGAGATTCAGAGATTCATGCGCTGATACAAACTAGTGATTTCACTGTTATAATTACATTCCTCAATTTACTATAAATTATAGATGTGGACCTCTCGGCAGGTAGACAAGCTCAGCCAATTGACCTTCCAGGTGACCCCTCCCAAGCGGCAAATGACTTAAGTGTGCACTAATTGGTCTGTTGTGAATTTTTGTTGGTCGTCCTAAGTAATCTTCTAATTTGCAGTCTATTTAAATAAATATTTCGGTTAATTTCGCATAATTTTATACATTCACTAAGCCGATAGAATTCATTTTACTGGAAAGTAATTTAGGGGAACATGTAGGAGGTAAACTTCCCCATAGTGCGCTGAAAAGTAAACTTTTGAAACTCTTGCAAAGTATACCTGATCAGCCAGGTTACAAGCAGCCTCATCAAACAGCCTGGTTGACCAGACCGACAACCATGATGTCTTGTGAGAGACAGGGCCGTTAAACCTCAATAATCTATAGGTAATCAGGGGAGGGGGGCCACAAGTCATGGTCGCCACAAGCCAGCCTGCGAGTCTAAGCAAGTAGCAACACGGGGCCAACCATCCACCAGCATTACTCTCAAGCTGCAGCAAACTCCAAGATGCATCGATCAATTTTATACTATTCATTCAAAGTTTCATTTTATTGGGATTGTGTATAGTTTGGTAAATGGTAAATTAGGCGTTCAGGCTTTTATTAATACACGGAAAGGCATTAATAGCTGCACGTTTCGAGCATTTGAAGAAAAAGGGTTCCGTTTGAACAGCGTTCAAACTAACAGAATTCCATTTTCTCCTATTTATCACACTGGCGTTGTCATCAAAGGTCAAATGCTTCTTAATCCAACAGCCAAACCATTTATGAATTCATGTTTACTCACGACTCTGATGACATTACAGCACATCTCCAACTGTCCATCACTGAACCTCTGCTCAAATCTACTCCATAAATGCTACGCTCGTATACTTCAAAAGGTTATTTGCTAAAAATTAAACAAAACCTATTTGCCTAACTATGCAAAAGATTATAGTTATGTATATAATTATAGGTCGTAGCCGAAACTAATAATTTATATATTAAAAAAACTAATATACTCTGCTTAACGTTTATGAAGGTCTTCGGGGTCGGCAGCCATTGAGCCTAGTTCGAGGATTGGTTAACATTTAAACAAGGGTTATGGAAGCTGGATTAACCATAATTTAATCATTATGATAATCACAATTGTATAATTTGCCTGAGCAAACCCTTGCTCGGCTTTACCACAACCGCCAGAGATTATATTTTTTTACAAAATAAATACACAAGGGACAAAGAACTGAACAGGCAAAGTTTGAAGGAGACAATACATGAATTCAAACAAGATACACATAATAAAGTAACAATACATGAAAACAAACAGGACATATAAAACAAAAAAACAAAAAATGAAACATACATGCATCAAACCACAAAAAGTATAAAACCCGTAATTGGGGACTGTATACACAACAAAAAACAGAAAGGTTATAAAGCAAAATGTACAGAAAACAAAGGACATAAAACATACCCAGACAGCTGGAAGGATATAAATAAAGAAATACAACCAGCCCCACAACCCATACATAGATGCACAACAGTACATAAAAACAACCAGCCTCTCAAACAATATACAAAGAGGCAAAAGCATAGAACAGCAATCAGCCACAAAACACATACATAAAAACGGTCACATACACACACAAACAGCACCACACAACAACCACACAGCCGCATAATGACATAGCACGCTACCAGAAAGAATGAGAAGGAATTACATGAATAAAAACGGTAGCAGAGCAAATCGCAACACACACTGCTCCTACACAGGGAGCGCAGGCCAGGTCAATCCAAAAGGCCAAATGGAAACATAAAAGCACAAGCCCATGCAGGAGCCAGGAAGAAACACCCACACTGCACACACACACACACACGCTCAACCCTCGCAAGCATAATTAGGTGAGTACAGTTAGGTGAATACAGACAACCACTGGAACACGCAGGCACCAGGAAGCAAAACACACACACAGGCACAGGAGCAGCTCCAGCATAAGACATACATACACACAGTAGTAGGCCGCCAACGGTAGGAGACACACACGATTAGTGAGGTCCGTGGAAATTCGTCAATTTCTCAGGACATTGAAGGAGTATAGAGGCTAGATCATAATATGTGGCCTCTCGCAGTGTGTAGCTAGCATGGTCATATCGCTAGCGATAGTGCGAAGAAACCAAAGTGGAGATAGTGGCATCACCGGTGCATATACAGTGTGGAGGACCGCGTGGAGCGACCTGACCTGACGGCCAGGTGGGTCGACCTGACCTGACGGCCAGGTGGGTCGACCTGGTGCAGTTGGGTGATGACTGTGATCAGTGGTCCAGCAAATTAGTGAACTGTAACACAACGATACAGTGACTGACTCCAGAGCTTTGGGTAGACAGAGCAGAACTGCCATCATCAATCTACTAGCACTTAGTGAATCACCTAGTAGGAGACAACGACGGAGCACCATCGTCATCCATACATCATCATTACTCATCTGGTTGTGTGAGCGGGAGGCAGACTGGTATGTATCCCTCTCTGGTCAATTAATCAGGTGTACAGATTGAGGTAAAATATTATCAAATTCTTGTTCAGGATATCATATATATATTTAAAAATCTCAAAGTGGCTCATTTTAGGTAGAAGTTTATGCTTACGGGACCCCCGTAACACACGCACGCATGCACACATATGTTTCCAAGCACACACACACGCACACACACATACTTCCAGTCAGGCTAGAAGGGATTAACACCTTTCGGGGAAAGGGGATAAAACCTCACTCATAATCCACCCCCTCTCTTACCTGCCGTAATCTGCAGACAACACCTCACCCACCTACTCTTAACCCCCATCCCATGCGCACACACGCACACACACACGTTCTCGCTGTTCTCTCTCTCTCTCTCTCTCTCTCTCTCTCTCTCTCTCTCTCTCTCTCTCTCTCTCTCTCTCTCTCTCTCTCTCTCTCTCTTGTTCTCTCTCTCTCTTGTTCTCTCTCTCTCTCTCTCTTGTTCTCTCTCTCTCTCTCTCTTGTTCTCTCTCTCTTGTTCTCTCTCTCTTGTTCTCTCTCTCTTGCTCTCTTTCTCTTGCTCTCTTGCTCTCTCTCTCTCTCTCTCTCTCTCTCTCTCTCTCTCTCTCTCTCTCTCTCTCTCTCTCTCTCTCTCTCTCTCTCTCTCTCTCTCTCTCTTGCTCTCTCTTGCTCTCTCTCTCTCTTGCTCTCTCTCTCTCTCTCTCTTGCTCTCTCTCTCTCTCTCTCTCTTGCTCTCTCTCTCTCTCTCTCTTGCTCTCTCTCTCTCTCTCTTGCTCTCTCTCTCTCTCTCTCTTGCTCTCTCTCTTGACAAGGGGGAAAATGGCAGGATAACGCAACAGGGACACAGAGAACAGCTAGAGTGAACAAACGAAGGAAATGTTAACCCAAGTTCTGGAGGAATTCAGGAGGGAGATGCATGAAATAAGGATTACAATTAACAATCTGCAAAGTGAGCTGACACCAGCAAGGGAGGAGATCAAATCCCTCACAGAGAAAAATATAGAGACCGAGCATCAGATTATCATCCAAAGGGAAGGTGGGAATGTTACATTGGAATGAAATGCCTCTGTACCTAAAACATTTGTGAAAAGACTGAAAAATAGCTCAGTAGCAATGGACATAGTGAGGGAGGTAGCCATGCAAGCAGCTACATCACAGGAAGCAGCAAGGTGCACCACTCAGCTGCTGGAGAGAAAAAGATTAGTGGTAGTTGTAGGCATCAAAGAACAGGAAGGATCCAACAGGCCAGAATGGAATAGCAAGGATAGAGAGGCAGTACATGGGCTACTGAAGGGGTTACAGATGGAAGGGGCTGAACAAAACATTGAGAAGGTTTTCAGGTTGGGTTGGTACAACAAGTACAGAAACTGACTTGTAAAGGTGGTGTTTACAAACGAAACCACGAAGGAGGATATTTTCGAAACAAAGAGTCGTCTGCAGCATGTGGAGGGATACAAAAAAGTATTCCTGCAGAGGGACAGGACGAAGGAGGAAAGAGCCAGGGCAGCAGAGGCAACGAGGAAGCGCAGGGAGAGAGGAGCAAACCAGGAAATCACAGTCCCAAAGACAAGAGGGGAACCCAAAACCAGCATCCATGCAACACCAGAGGGGAGGGCAACACCACCACCCCCCCCCCTCTGCATAGAAACCCTCCCTTCCCCTCACCGTACCTGCCCCCACCCAACCCTCCCTCGCCCCCCACCCCATTCTGACCCTGTAACCCCTTCCCTATTCCCATCATGTCCCGCCTCCCACCTTTCTCCCCTCCCCCTTCATCCCATACCTTCCCTATCCCTCCTCCCGTATCCTCAAAGTCCCCCTATCTCCTTAATCCTCACCCTACCTGTTCCCTCTTCCCTTAAACCCCCACCCCCCACCCCAAAATCCTCTGCGACCCTGCAAACCACCTCAAAGATCTTCTCACCCACGGAACAGCTTCCCACACCAGAAGAATGCTTACCAAGAAAAGGACAAGAAAATGAACAGAAGAAAGTGAGCTTCAAGGCAATGTACACTAACATAGATGGGATTACAAATAAAACAAGTGAACTCGGAGAATGGGCACTAGAAGAAAACCCATACATAATAGCACTCACAGAAACAAAGCTAACGAAAACCGTAACAAATGCAGTGTTTCCACAGGGCTACTATGTAGTGAAGGAGAGAGAAGGGAGAGGAGGTGGTGGTGTAGCTTTGCTACTAAGAGAAGGTTGGAGTTTCGAAGAGATGGTAATTCAGAACTGTGAAGGTTTCAGTGATTACATATCAGGCCCCATGGCAACTGGAAGACCGAAAATTATAGTAGTAGTCATATATTACCCCCCACCGAATGACAGAAGACCCAGAAAGGAATATGACAGAAACAACTTGCCCACCATCAATATAATAAAGAGAGCAGCTTCTGTGGTTAGCAGAATCGGATCCAGATTACTAATCATGGGAGACTTCAACCATGGGAAGATAGATTGGGGGAACAGAGACCCACATGGAGGCCCAGACACATGGAGAGCTAAGCTGCTGGATGTGGCAACAAGAAACTATAAGTCAACACGTCAAGGGGACCGACAAGAATGAGAGGAGGGGATGAACCAGCCTTGCTTGATCTGATATTTACGCTAAATCAGTCGGATAAGGGAAGTTAAGTTGGAAGCCCCCTTGGGAATGAGTGATCATAGTGTATTGAGCTTTGAGTACCTGGTTGAGCTAGGAATTATCACCCCCAAAAAAGAACTGGGAAACAAAGGGCTGGCATACCGAAAAGGAAACTATGAGGAGATGAATAAATTCCTATGGGATATACATTGGGACACAGAACTCAGAACCAAGTCCGTACAAGACAGGATGGACTATGTCACCCAAAACTGTCAGGAGGCGGTAAGTAAGTTTGTCCCAGCCCGACAGGAAAAAACAGAGAAGCAAAGGAAGAATCCGTGGTTTAATAGCGAATGTATGAAAGCAAAGGAGCTGAACAAAAGGGCATGGAGGAACTTCCGTAATAACAGAACACCAGAAAGTAGAGAGAGATACCAGAGAACCAGGAACGAGTATGTTAGTGTGAGAAGAGCAGCTGAGAAAAGGTGTGAAAATGATATAGCTAATAAAGCCAAGGCCGAACCAAAGCTACTACACAGTCACTTCAGGAGGAAGACAACAGTGAAGGAACAGGTGATGAATTTCAGGGTGGGCGAGGACAGGTACACAGAGAATGACAAAGAGGTGTGAGTAAAACTCAACAAAAGGTTCCAGGAGGTCTTTACAATAGAACAGGGAGAAGTCACGGCACTAGGAGAGGTGGCAGTAAACCAGGTGACCTTGGATAGGTTCGAAATTACAAGAGATGAGGTCAAGAAGCACCTATTAAAGCTGGATGTGAGAAAAGCTGTTGGGCCGGATGGAATCTCACCATGGGTATTGAAAGAGTGTGCAGGAGCACTTTGCTTGCCACTCTCCATAGTGCATAGTAGGTCACTGGAAACGGGAGACCTACCAGAAATATGGAAGACTGCTAAGGTAGTACCAATATACAAAAAGGGTGACAGACAAGAGGTACTGAACTACAGGCCAGTGTCCTTAACTTGTATACCATGCAAGGTGATGGAGAAGATTGTTAGAAAAAACCTAGTAACACATCTGGAGAGAAGAGACTTCGTGACAACCCATCAACATGCATTCAGGGAGGGTAAATCTTGCCTTACAGGCTTGATAGAATTCTACGATCAGGTGACAAAGATTAAGCAAGAAAGAGAAGGATGGGCTGACTGCATTTTTTTGGACTGTCGGAAAGTCTTTGACACAGTACCCCATAAAAGGTTGATGCATAAGCTGGAGAAACAGGCAGGAGTAACTGGTAGGGCGCTCCAGTGGATAAGGGAGTACCTAAGCAATAGGAAGCAGAGAGTTACAGTGAGGGGGTGAGACCTCAGAATGCCGTGAAGTCACCAGTGGAGTCCCACAGGGAATGAACCCTGTGGTACGTCAACTTATCCTGTTTCTGATATACGTAAATGATTTTCTAGAGGGTATAGACTCATTCCTCTCAATGTTTGCTGACGACGCCAAAATTATGAGAAGGATTGAGACAGGAGGACAGCTTGAGGCTTCAAGAAGACCTGGACAAGCTGCAGGAATGGTCGAACAAATGGCTGTTAAAGTTTAACCCAAGCAAATGTAATGTAATGAAGATAGGGGTAGGAAGCAGAAGACCAGATACAAGGTATCATTTGGTAGATGAAATACTTCAAGAGTCAGAGAGAGAGAAAGACCTGGGGGTTCATATCACGCCAGACCTGTCCCCTGAAGCTCATATCAAGAGGATAACATCAGCAGCATATGCCAGGTTGGCTAACATAAGAACGGCCTTTAGAAAATTGTGTAAGGATCTTTCAGATCATTATATACCACATATCTCTGACCAATCCTGGAGTATGCGGCTCCAGCATGGAGTCCATATCTAGTCAAGCATAAGACTAAACTGGAAAAGGTTCAAAGGTTTGCCACCAGACTAGTACCCGAGCTGAGAGGTATAAGCTACGAGGAGAGACTATGGGAATTAAACCTCACTTCGTTGGAAGACAGAAGAGTTAGGGGGGACATGATCACCACATTCAAGATTCTCATGGGAATCGACAGGGTTGATAAAGACAGGATATTTAACACAAGGGGCACATGCACTAGGGGACACAGGTGGAAACTGAGTGCCCAAATGAGCCACAGAGATATTAGAAAGAACTCTTTTAGTGTCAGAGTGGTTGACAAATGGAATGCATTAGGAAGTGATGTGGTGGAGGCTGACTCCATACACAGTTTCAAGTGTAGATTTGATAGAACCTGGCTCAGGAACCTGTACACCTGTTGATTGACGGCTGAGAAGCGGGACCAAAGAGCCAGAGCTCAACCCCCACAAGCACAACTAGGTGAGTACACAACCCACCCACACTGCCGTAGAGGAGGTCCGATGGAGGGAAGGGTAACACAGGGAAAACCCATCCCCACCACCAACCCAACCCTAACAACCCCACCCCCGAAAACATGCTGACAACCCAACCCCACCCAAAAACAAACACTCCTAACCACCCACCTACCCATCCACCGGCCTTAAAGCAACCCCTTGAAAATACTCATCCATAAACTAACGACAAAAGTCCGCCTGGGAAAGCGCCCTGCAACCACCACCAGGTAAACCGCAACCGCCCTTGCAAGTAACCCTAAATCCGAGCAACCCCATAACCCTCCCGCCTCCCAACCCACACACAGTACACATAATCAGCGATCAAAATACTCAAAGTATTACGCACCCTCCGTGAACCCTACAGAAAAGAGAGGAACAAGAACCGCAAAACACCATCCCAATATGCAGGCCCACAAAACACCTCAAAGACATCATGCAACCAAACCCTGAACACGCACACAAAAATAAAAAAAAAACATGCACCTGCGACTCACACAAGCCACAGTGCACACACGTAGCAGAATCACGCAACCCAAGCATGCACAACCGCTCATTAGTCTCCAACGTGAAATGCAAGAAGCGAAACGATAACTCCCTCTACTGCGGCGCAAAGTGCCGCCTCTCTAAAACCGACCAAACATACCCCCAATCTCAGCACAGGAACAAGGCTTCCACCCGAGGGTGCACACTACACAACAATACCCCATACACAGCCTTACACGAAAGAGAAAAAAAGTTAGGGTGACGGCAGAGGGTCCGGAGAATTTCCACCGCCCAGGAGTACACAGGAGGGGTATACAAAGCAACCTCACAACTAGCTCCTAAATCAACCAAATAGCTAAACTTAACCGAACAAAAGAAGACACTCAACACATTGAGCCCCTCACCCAACGCCAACCCCTGCCGCAACGAGACCCAGAACAAGGCTCTGGCCTTGGTTAGAACGTCAGGGATGCCAACACCCCCTTCCTGCACATCCAACACCAAAGTTGAACGACGAACCGGATGGTACAGACAGCACCACACATAGTGATACATCCGACTCTCCAGGTACCCGAGCCCTCCTGTGATATAAGGGGAAGCACCGAGCTACAAACCACACCCCCAAAAGAAATTTGCAAGTGGCCAGCAGCGCCCGCTGGTAGATCGTCAATGGACGAACCGACAGCAACCCAACTGCAACCCCAATAGAACGAGAAACAGCTCCCCAATTCAATTCCAAGGAACGATCATATGAGGCAAACCAGGTGAGTCCAAGAACCCGAAGAGAAGAAACCACCGGAAACCACGACCCCTCCCACATGAGACGGGAGGCCCACCCACCCAAACCAACAAACACAACTTCGCACGATTAATAATGGCCCCCGTGGCCGATTCAAACCTCAGAATAAGGTCCTGTACAGCACCGACGGTATCCTCAGAAGCCCACAAACAAAACAGTATCATCAGCATAACCACAAATAGGCAGCCAAAGACCAGAAGGCAACCTAGGAGGAACAATCAAGACACAAGCCTTGACCACCCGAAAAAAGGGTTCCTGAAAGAACACATAGACCATGGTAGACAAGGGATAAACCTGCCACACGGAACGGCAAACAGGAAAGGGAGCACTAAAAAAACCATTGAGGCAAACCCTACTACTACACCGAGCATATAACATGCGGACCCAAGCAGCAAACAATGACGAAAACCCAAACCGCTCCAACGCTCATAACACAAAGTCCAATGACACCCGGTCGAAGGCCTTCGACCAATCCAAACTGAGCATCGCAGCTTACAGGCGATACTCCAAGGCATAGAGGATCACATTTCGAAAAAGAGAATTACACTACAGAAGAGACTGAGCAGGCACACCATAAAATTGCTCAACAGAGATCACTGAAGCAAGAACACCTCGACAACGACCAACTAAGAACTTCAACACAATCTTGTAGTTCACATTCAACAAGGTAATGGTCCACCAATTCGAAAAAAAACTCAAATCGCCAGGCTTCGGGAGCAACCAAACGATCCCGTCATTGTAACAAACTAGCTGTTGTAGGAATGATCTAGAATGTTTTATCTCAGACATGGGAGAATGGGAAGTTGGACCCACGTGGGGACCTGACCCAGCAAAGTCACATCCCCTGGGGGTATTGGCGGTGAAAATAACGGGTGCCTTTGTTCACAGTTTCGTATAATGAATTATTTTACAGAGTTCACTTATTTAGAGAAATTAGTCTTCATTCAAATTGTATAAAATTCCTGGTTATAGTATCAAGAATACCCTAATTGTAAGGATAATGGGTTAAGTCACGATCAGTGACGTCACGATCCAGGACTAGGCTGTAGCGCGGAGTGACCTCGGTGACCTGGCGGTCACAGGCCAGCAGAGTTTCCACATTCAGTAATTCTCAAAGGTCAAATAGTCATTTTGTAAGTGGGATTAGCTCTTCCCTAAGATACTTGTGTAATTAACTTCATTTAAAATAATTCAACCAATCTGGATCATTCAGTGCAACAGAGGTTAGTTGTTAAAACTTAAGCCTTGCTAGTAACTTGGCAAAACTAAGGCGGAAGAATACCGTGCTCTGGCTTCTGTGTGGAGCATGGCAAAGGAAAGACAGTGTGGTATCAGGAGCAACCCGGGACAGGTGTCCACTCCACCTCTCCCCAAGACTTTAGCACAAACATCTAGCTGGTCGCCAAAAAAGGTAAAGTTAGCACAGAGTTGGCATAGGGAGTAGGTCAACTCATTGCCGATTTAGGTATAAGTCAGAGAGTGTTACACCCGTGTTACAATGATGCACAGCGGTGGTTTCAACAATTTTGTTTGAAATTGTTGAAAAGCTCACGCGTCTAACCATTTGGACACGTGCGTAGATGCAAGGGAGGACAGCCGCGGGCCAGGATTAGCAGTGCTCCTCACAACAGTGCGGTTGAGTGGGGATTGGCGAATCTTGGGGTCATGCGGGCTGATACGATTAAGGATTAGTTAGTAAGTTAGGCTGGTAAGATTTATTGGCTAAGGAGACCGCTCCGAATCGATTGGACTGGGTACCTTACTCGACCCATTGCAATTGATTCAGAGGTGTTGGGAGCCACCATACTCTCAACAGCAGTTCCTTGTGGGCTGTCTGTGGGCGGATTTATCTGTGGGATACCAGGAGATTTATCCGAGGGCGTTGTTAGATGACCCAAAACGCTAGGAAAAACGTAAATCCGTGAAGGGCGTTGTGGCCTCCGAGGGACGGACTAGTAAACTACCTAGCAGCGATTCAATGACTAAGTGATTGCACACTTAGTGGAGGTTGAGTCGTGTCTAGTCTTAATTGTTGCTGAAAGCTGGGTGTCGCTCTGTTAGAACCTAGATGGTCGAGACCCCCTAGGCTAGGTGCGGTACGGCGAGCCGGTAGGAGCGATTATAGGATTAAGGTGAGTGAATTTTAGCATTAGGTATAGTTAAAAAGTATAGTTAGGTATAGTTATGTAAAAGTAATTCCCTTTTATTTGTGTTGTTCTAAAGTTTAAATTTTTTTTTTTCCTTAAATTCTATCCCCAGTTAAAAATTTTCCCAAGTGTTTAGTATTTTCTTGTATATTAGGCTAAGTGCGTACATTTTTATTGCTATTCCCTATTGTATTAGTCTAAGTCAGAGGCGTGGTTTTCTATAGCAGCCTAGTCCTGGCTCGTGACGTCACTGATGGTGACTTAACTCATTCTCCTAATAATTAGAATACTCTTGATATTATAACCAGTAATATTATACAATTTGAATGAAGACTAATTTCTCTAAATAAGTGAATACTATAGAATGATTCATTATACGAAACTGTGAACAAAGGCGCCAGTTATTTTCATCGCCAATACATCCCCAGGGGATGCGACCTTGCTGGGTCAGGTCTCCACGTGGGTCCAGCTTCCCATTCTCCCATATCTGAGATAAAACATTCTAGATCATTCCTACAACAGCTAGTTTGTTACAACCAGAGAGTGTTACACCCGTGTTACATCATAGTGGGATCCTGGCAGAATGCATCCCTGAAGACAATTAATCACCACCTCCAAAAAAAACTCCCAAACCACATCCCAAAAGGCAATATAAAACTCCACAGGCAGACCATCCGAACCGGCCACCCTCCTTGACTGAAAGGACCGGACCACACCCAAGAGCTCCGACAACGAGACGTTCCACACCAACATAGCACAATCCTCAACCTACAACCCCAGCGTGCAACAAAGCAAAAAAGAATTAGCGAGCACCACATCCCCTTGCACTCCCCCATACAGCGCCTTCAACTCTTGCTGCACATAAAGAACGACCACATCCGTGTTATAGAGGACAGAACCATCAGGCCGATGAAGGCCGTTAAAAAGGACAGAGTCCCTAGCAGCTTTCTCCTTCCGCAATAGAAAGAAAGGAGGAAAGTCGCTCACCATCGACACGCTCCTCCACACGAGCACGCACCCAGACATCATCCACCAACTCAGCACCCAACCCACAAATACGTTCCTTACACGCAGAGTATCTCTGCAAAACAATCAACCCTCGCATTCAGCCACGCATACAAACGAGACAGCCGCACCTGAAGCAACCGCAGCAACCCAAACCTCCCCGCTGCCTACCTCTTCGCAATAACGCCAAAGAACTGCCGACATTCCACTTTACACCATTCGCACCAACCTAAAAGAGAAGAGAACGTAGACCGCCGGACAACAATCCCGACCCACCACTCCCGAAACTGCTCACAGACACGCGGACTATGCAACAACCTACAATTTAACTTCCACCACCCCAAACCCATCTACACCTAACTCTGTACACCAACCAGGATCACTACCAAGCAATGATTCGAGAAAGCCACAGGGACAGTGCAGAAATCGAACACAGAACATTCCTCTCCCCCATTAATGTAAAACCTATCCAGCCGAGAACACGCCCCTCGCGCAGCAGAGGTAAAGTCCAATGCGCCACCATACAGAATGGCAGCATTCTGGAACCCGCAGCACCGCAAAACTTCGACCAGCGCCCCCGAAACATTCTGCTGCTGGGTGCTATTGCAGTCCCTTACATTCGCTCACAATTAAAGTCCCCACCAAAGACCATATCCTGTGTATCATGGCGCAAGAAATGGAGAAGCCCCTCCCGAAAAAACGTCCCTCTCCTGACGACGCGCCATCCCTGAGGGGGCGTACACCGTCAAGATCGGAATCTCGACCCACAAATACTCCACTCGCACAAACAGGATCCCCCATCCTCATCCATTACCGTGTGAAGCACAGATGGACGCCCTCCTAGAAAACAACATGAGTGTACCCCCAAAGGAAGTCCTCGGCGGGTTTAGCACAACATGAAAATATGTACACAATCACCGCAAAATAGACACATCCTTAACATTATGCTCCTGAATAAGAGCCACATCCACGCGCTGCTCCCGAAGGACATCCACCAGACCCATCTGGACCACAAGATCATTCAAACCACGCACATCTTGAGAAACAATCCACATCTTGAGAAACAATCAAGTTCCCCCAGCCCATAAGGCCCCTCCAGTGGCACACACGAACTCACAGCAGGAGCGGCAGCCGCAATACAGTGGCTACCCACCTGCTGACCCCCTTGGAGGACGGCCCCTCAGGGACGGAGGATCACGAAGACTTCCGAAACTTCATAGTGCCAACGACTCCTGATGTGTCTAACCGAGCATCCGACACCACCGTTCAACTGTTACCCTCGTCCACATCCGTCAGGAAAACCATTGGGAAAATCACGTCACAAGCGACCACCACACCATCACTGGGCCCCTCGACGTCAGTAGGGGGAAGAGGGGAGGAAGCACCACCAGCCATGGTCACACCTTGCAAAGCCTCGACCCTCTTACCAGGTGGACCCGTGCTTCGAGAGCGCTCCCTCGGAGCTCGCTTGTGGCGGGGAGCAGGGGAGGACAGAGCCGGCAGGGGGTGCGAATCTTGAGGGTCACAGCGATCTGCAGGCAGTGTTAACCTTGGGGTATTGGGTGAGAAAGGGAAGAGCACGTAGGGTTATTACAATGTGATAATAAGAAAAAATATAGAACTTGCTAGGAATTATAAATAAATGTGATTGAATATTTAAAATTTGCTTAAATAGATGAAAAATAGTATTAGATTAAAACTAAAGTATTTTGTGGACAATATGGAAAAAGGAAGCTCTGAACCGGTGACCTCGTGAACACCGGGTCCGACCTCCTAGTTTGATCGCTACGCTTCCTGCTTAATGAAGAACTCACCAGTCATACATTCATCAACTTCATCATATATCATCAATTAACATTTGAGGCATGAGAAGACAAAATCAGGAAGGAAAAGAATCTTTGTGAAGAAGCGAGATGAAGTCTCGCTTCTTCTTCTTCTTCGAAGTCTTTTACCTAATGTCTCTGATACATTAGGTAAAAGTACTAGGTCAGTATTATTATATAGCACTTGGAAGGGATATTATGATAATTTGGGATAAATAAGGACGAATGGAAGGAATGGAAAGCTACCACTTGGGCCAACGGGGATCGAACGCGGACTCTACAAGAAAGATGAGGAGTGATGGAATAACGATGCCCAAACACTTAGACCATCGGGAATCTAACCTGGACTCTGCAAGAAGCGAGACGTGTAACTGTGCCTAAGTACTTGGACCATCGGGAATCGAAGACAAACGTATTCTATAAGCAGCACAGATCTAATAAATTTAAGCCAACTGAAGTGTTCACAATTGTTCTCACCAGTTATTTTAGGTACATAAATGAGGTACTAAACTTGGTGATTATCCAATAAAATATAATTTTTTCCGAAGGCCGTTTAAAGGCATTGATGATCACATAGATGTCCTCACCTTTATGTGCTCACTTAGATGTTCTCTTTCTAATAATCAGTCTTTCATCTTTTTTAAAGCTTAGTATTAATGATACCTTAAGCTGATTTTATAATGT
Source organism: Procambarus clarkii (assembly GCF_040958095.1). Classification (NCBI taxonomy): domain Eukaryota; kingdom Metazoa; phylum Arthropoda; class Malacostraca; order Decapoda; family Cambaridae; genus Procambarus; species Procambarus clarkii. The sequence continues at coordinate 37,396,945 of NC_091156.1, read as the reverse complement.
TCATGTTTGTTTTACTAATGCATGGCAGGAATCCCAATTGAAAGATTTGAGAAAAAAGATATACATCAGTTTATATGACGAATGCGATAAGTTTAAGATTTTTCTTTTAGTTGGCATATAGAAATGCATACACAAATGTTGTGAGCTTTGCAACGTATCAGAAAAGCGTTTTGTCAGTGTTGTGAGTTTTTCAACACAGAAAAAACTTATTGGAGCACTCATTCACAACACGAAAATTATGTGAAACAATGAGGTATTTCTGACCATTGCAACACTCACAACACGTTATCACTGTTTCGTAATACAGTAATAATAATAAATTAAATAACATAAAAGTTTCTAAAATTCGTAAATAAAACGTGATTTAATATTTAAAATTCGATTAAACAGATGAAAAATAGTTTTAGATTAAACCTAAAGTATTATCTATGTAATATGGAAAAAATGAAGCTTAGATGGGGTGGGACAGAATTCGAACTGGTTACCGTGTGAACACCGGGTACGACCTCCCAGTCAGACCACGACTCTTCCTGCTTAATGAAAAACTCAGCACTTATACAAACTTCCACATCATCATGTGACATATGAGGCATGATGAGAGAATATCAGTACAACAAAAAATCTCTGTGAGGTAGCAAGGTAAGCAGAGGTAAGGTAATAATGAGGTGAAAGTATTGCTTGTGGGGGGATTTACCCAGAAGGCATTTGTTAAAAATATTTAAAATAATTTAGTGGACGGTATTAAAGAAGTGGACTGTATTAAAATTATATCTTCTTCTGGGTGTTAACCTCTATACTTAATGAAGGGAAGGGGTGATATTTATACTTAACTTATATCAATAAATTAATTGATTATTGATAGGCTACTAAAACTATTAATTGTTACTCCTCTGCTAATTATTCTAATAAAGATAAAACACAGCTCAGCTGTAAGGAGAGTTCAGGTGATTCTACAATCATGCACCTGTCCTGAACATGAAAGCTATATACTCGAATGAGATAGAATAAAGTCAAATATTGGTTTGAATGATTCGTGGCGGTTGTCTTAATATCTGTATTAATGTCTGAGAGTAATATCTGTAAAGAAATTACCTTTCCAGTTCTGATACTCTGCCGATATCATAACCAGACTACAAGAACTATCCATAATACTGGCCAGTTATAATGGTATTTCTTACTAGTAGCCCAGAAACGATACTTCCCAAGGCAGGGAAATATTGGATTGGGTGGACTTCTGAAGATCCTGTGGCACGAATCTCGGGAAATATCTTGTATGCACGTGTTAATTAAGAGCGAGAACTGGTGCATGTTCACGACTCGGAGGTTAGGTACAAACTGGCATGGCATTCAGGCGCCTGCCTGTCCCCCCCCCCCCCCTCCCCACTCTCGTACTGGACGCGTCCAGTTATGTTGAGTCAAACTTTATTTAGGGAGAAAGATACTTATTTATTCATGGGTTTTAATTAAATCCAATCGTATTAATACTTTTATGGTAATTTAACTTGTAGACTGAAAGAGTTACGTTCGTTAAAGCAAGTATTAGATGCGACGACCCATTGGCTGTCGCAATATTCTCCCATTGTTTACAAGTAATCTCTAGGAACATTTTCTTGGAAAAGTTAGTAATGTTAGTAGTTACCTTACGTAACCATTTTAATTTGGTATGTCAGGTGTTAGTAAGTGATGTCGGAATTTCCGACACTGCTCTAGTATGATTATATAGCACTTGTTAAGGATATTATGATGAGCTGGGATATATAAGGATGGATTGAAGGAGCAGTGCCTAACCACTTCGACCATCGGGGATCGAACAAAAATATATTTTATATACAGCATAGATCTAAATAAATTTAAGAAAAATGAAGTGTATAAAGTTCTCACCAATTATTTAATATATATCAACAAAGTTTTGATCTTTGAATTTATCTAATTAATTATTCTTTGCATAGGGTGTTTATAGGTAAGATGTTCACCATATGCGTTCACCTAGTGTATTCACCTAGACGTGTTTAACTAGACGAGTTCACCTAAACATGTTCACTTATATGTGTTCACCTTGTGTTCATCTAATGTTCACCCTAATAATAATTAATTCTTCTTGTTCAATGGTAATACTATTACTAAAACCTAAATCAAATTTTTGAACATATCAAGATTTTTTATACAATGATAACATGATAGAAATTCTATCTGTTTGATTTGTGTTTTTTATAATGAAAGAATGAGAGCAAATAAAGACAAGATCAGTGTAGTTGACGTATAGATCAGATATGGATTTTTCTTAAAGTTGGCCTCAAGTGTTGAAAGCCAGAAACACCAGGTGGATGGAAATTATTTTATAATGCGTTTTAATATATGTTTCAAATATTTTCCCTATTTCTACATTCAAAGAGAAACAAAAATACACAGACGTAACACAAATGCATTCACGTGTTGTTAGTGTTGCAACACACAGGAATAATGTCTTGTAAGTATTGCAACACAAAAAATGTGATGAGAGTGTTTCAATGCAGAAATGATCTGTTATGAGTGTTGCAACACAGGAATAAGGTGAGTGTTGCAGCACGGGAATAACGTGTTGTGGTTGTTGGAAAACAGGAATGTTTTGTATTTTTGCCGAGTATTGCAACACACAAAACAACAGGAGGCCAGACACAGAATACAGAATGGGAGATGAAGTTCTTTATGAAGCGGACAGAGAGAATTAACTAGGAGTTGATATCACACCAAACTTTTCTCCTGAAGTCCACATCAAAAGAATAATATCTGCGGCCTATGCGAAACTGGCTAACATCAGAACTGCCTTCAAGAACCTGTGTAAGGAATCGTTCAGAACCTTGTATACCACATATGTACGACCAATCCTGGAGTATGCGGCCCTAGCACGGAGCCCATACCTTGTCAAGCACAAGGCGAAGCTTTAAAAAGTTCAGAGATATGCCACTAGGCTAGTCCCAGAACTAAGAGGCATGAGTTACGAAGAAAGGCTGCGAAAATGCACCTCACGACACTAGAAGACAGAAGAGTAAGTGGAGACATGATCACTACCTACAAAATTCTCAGAGGAATTGACAGGGTAGATAAAGAAAAACTTTTTAACACGGGTGGTACGCGAACAAGGGAACACAGGTGGAAACTGAGAAACCAAATGCCCCACAGGGACGTAAGATAGAACTTTTTTAGTGTCAGAGTAGTTAACAGATGGAATGCATTAGGCAGTGATGTGGTGGAGGCTGACTCCATTCACAGTTTCAAATGTAGATATGATAGAGCCCAGTGGGCTCAGGAATCTTTACATCAGTTGATTGACAGTTGAGAGGCGGAACTAAAGAGCCAGAGCTCAAACCCCGCAAGCACAATTAGGTGAGTTCATTATTCCTGCGTTTCAAAACTCACAACATGTTATGTCTTTTTTGCATCACTCACAATACGATATTTATGTGTTGAAACACTAACATGGTATTCTGTATTCCTGTGTTGCAAAGGTACAGATCCCACAACTAATATTTGCATGACCCTTTCACGATATAAATATGTCATTGCTAACATGTAAATAAAAACAATATTGTTTCATAAATCAATAAAAGTTTATTAAAAATATAACTAAAAAATTCTTAAATAGATGAACAGAAAGTGGTTAAACAAATAAAATTTAATTTAATACATCAATCAAAAGCGGTTGAATAGTTAATGAAGGTGATTAAACAGATAAATATACGTGATTAAATATCTAGAAAAAGGGGATTTGATTAGTAAATAATAATTGAACAAATAAATATAATGAGATAAAAAGTGAAAAGATAAAACTTGCTAGAATTTAAAAATAAAAAGTAATTGAATATTTAAAATTTTATTAAATAAATGAAAAAATAGTGTAAGATTCAAACTAAAATATTATCTGGGTTATATATGAAAACGAGGATAATCTGGTTTTTAATAAGAATTCGAACTGGTATAAAATATAAAATTTTGCACAGGTTTATAGGCATAGATGTTCACATGTGGTCACTTAGATGTTCTCACTCTAATAATCAGTCATTTACCTTGTTTAAAACTTAAGTATTACTGATACTTTAAGCTGATCGCATGGATCAGGATGGTAGGATCGCATGGTAGGAACCCCAATTGAAAGATTAGAGAAAATGGTATTTATCAGTATATATGATGAATAGATTAGATTAAGGTTTTTCTTTTAGTTGGCATACAAGTAAGTAATTATCAAAAGAAGGCACCAGATCGGGAAGGCTATGCAGCACCATCAAATGTGCAGAATAAGCAGAGGGCGCTAAATATCACCAAGGATGCCAATACGAGAACACAAACGCATAAGGCGAACGATATCAAAAGTATCCGAGTCACAAAGAATTCTATTGAGGGACAGGCGACCACGAGGGGCGGTCGGAAAGCAAGACACACGCTCGTCCTGGAAATCAAGACATTCAAGAAGGACATGCACGACCATTAGAGGGACAATGCAGTTTGGACAATAAGGAGCAGGGCGGCGCTCCATCAAGTGACCATGGGTTAAGCGAGTATGGCCAATACGCAACCTCGCCAGAGACGTTTCCAATCGCCGGTTACGGTGGTAGGAGGACGGCCACGAGGAAACACAACATTTAAGAGTACGTAGTTTGTTACCAGTAACAGACGACCAAGAAACCTGCCAACGGGTAAGGATGGAGGAATGGATAACCGGGTAAAAGTCAGAATATGGAATACCTTTACGAGAGATGGGACAAGAGCGGACAGCTTCCTTGACGGTAGTTTCCACACGCTCATTTAAAGACACACCAATATGGCTGGGAACCCAACAAAACTAAACCGACTTAAATTTACCGTGAACAAGAAACAGCCAATGCTGGATCTCGACAGCTACTGGATGAACCGGATTAAAGGACCCGAGAGCCATGAGGGCACTACGAGAGTCAACGATAACTACAAAGGAAGACTGACAACGAGAAAGCAGGAGACGAAGAGCATAGAGAATAGCATAAAACTCCGATGTGAAGATGCTAGTCTCCGGAGGTAAGCGATACATATAAGTGCGATCAGAAAAAACAACAGAGTAGCCAACACCGTCCGCAGACTTAGACCCATCGGTGAAGATAGAAACGGAGCGGGAGTGAGATGAAAAGTGCTCAAGGAAAAGATGTTTTAGAACCGTAGGAGGGGTAGTAGCAAAGACAGAAGCGAAGACAGTAGCGATCACGACGGTCCTGGAGAGACAGGGAGCCAGTGTCAAAATACAAGCTAAGGACGGGAGTCGAACGAAAGGCACCAGAACTGAGGTGCAACCCAGTATGGTGCAAAGCATCAAGACGGCAATGAGTAGAAGGAGAAGCAGACTAGTAAGCAGGGCAACCATAATCGAGCATAGACAGGACGAGAGAGGAATATAAAGTAAGGAGAGTGCGCCTATCCGCTCCCCAAGAAGTATGGGACAATACCCGAAGGAAGGTAAGGGCCTTAGAGCACTCAACACGGAGGTAAGAGATATGGAGAGACCAAGACAAACGAGTGTCAAGGAATAACCCCAAAAGCTTCGCGGAATCTTTGAACTCAAGGGGATGACTATAAAGTGACAAAGAGGGATGAAGAACGACCCGTTTCCGAGTAAATGTCATGTCACAAGTCTTAGTAGTAGACAACTTGAAGCCATGATCGGTAGCCCAAGACGACACGGCATCAATCTCCAGTTGAAGCCGGCGTTGAAGGAGAGGCGAATCATCACCCTGACAGCAAAGGGTAAGATCATCAACAAAGAGAGTGGAGAAGACACCCGAAGGAAGAGAGGAAAGAAGACCATTGAGGACAACCAGAAAAAGAGTAGTGCTCGGAACACTACCCTGGGGCACACTGTATTGCTGAAAAGAGGCAGAGAGAGCGGTACCAAGCCGCACCCAAAAGGAACGACGAGAGAGGAAACTGCGAAGAAAGAGAGGGAGATGACCACGATGGCCAAAAGAATGAAGCTGGGATAGGATATGATATCTCCATGTGGTGTCGTAAGCCTTTTCCAGGTCAAAAGGGACAGCAACAACGGAGGTTTTCGCAGCAAAAGCAGTACGAATATAGACCTCCAAGTTCACCAGGACATCTGTCGTGCTGCGGCACTTGTGGAACCCAAATTGAGAAGGAGAGAGGTGATGGTGTTCAAGGAACCACATCAGACGAACGTTAACCATACGTTCAAAGAGTTTGCAGACACAACTCTTGAGGGCAATAGGGCGAAAGTCCTTAGGGGATGTTCCCAGAGACCCTGGTTTGCGAACAGGGAGGACAACGGCATCGAGCCAATCCTCAGGGACTGACGACGACTCCCAGATCCGATTATACAACTCAGTAAATACTGAGATGTGCACGAGGGGAGATGGCAAAGCATCTCATAATGAATACCATCGGAGCCCGCCGCCGTAGAACCGCAGAGGGCCAGGGCAGAACGAAGTTCAGAGAGAGAGAAGGGATCGTTATAGGAAAGACGAAGACGAGTGCAGAAATCTAAAGGACGAGACTCAAGGACAGGTTTACGAAGAAGGAAAGATTGGGGAAGATGACGACAGGAGCTAACAGGAGAAAAGTGGGATCCCAGTTCGGTAGCGACCTGCAACGGGTTCGCCACAAGAATACCACGGAGGTGAAAGACCGGTGAAACATCGGGAACGAACTTACCCGCTATCTTGCGGATACGCTTCCAGATCTGGGCCAGAGGGGTTTCGGACGTAATGATGGACACATAAGATGCACAACATTCACGTTTAGCCGTACGGGCCACCGCACTCGCCTCCAGAAAGAAAAGAAAAGAATCGGCCGCCTGCCGACGGCGGTGTCTTTTCCAGGCTGCACGCTTACAGCGGACAGCCCGAGCACAGTCTGCATTCCACCAGGGAACGCCCTTCTGTGGACCCTGAGAGGAAGAGCGAGGAATAGAGTGAAGGGCAGCGTCGAAGACAGTGTCATGAAAAAGGAGGAGAGAGCGAGGGAGAGGTCAGAGAGAGAGTAGCACTGAGGGTAAAGAGGTTCCAGTCCGCTTTCACAAACTGCCACCTAGGGAAGGAGAGGGGAGGGCGAAAAGAGAAAAAGGTAACAAGGATGGGGAAATGGTCACTGCCATGGAGGTCATCAAGAACCTGCCACGTGAAATCTAAGTAAAGAGAAGACGAGCAAAGAGAAAGATCAAGACAGGAAAGGGTGCGAGACCGAGAGTCCAAATGCGTGAGCTCACCAGAATTCAGAAGAGACAGGGAAGAAAAGAGGATAAACGGCTCAAGACGGCGACCCCGGGTGTTCGTTAGAACATCACCCCAAAGGGAATGACGACAACTGAAATCACCCAGCAGGAGCACAGACTCCGGCAAGGAGTCCAGGAGGTGTTTCAGATCAGGAAGAGAAAGGGGGACACTCGGGGGGAGATAATTGGAACAAACGGTGTACCATTTCCTCACAAAGATACGAGCAGCAGAATAATGGAGAGGCGAAAGAAAAAGTTAGGGGACAAAGGGAACATCAGAGCGAATCACGAGAGCAGAAGAGTTAGGAGCCCCAGCAACAGCTGGGGGGGGGGGAGAAAGTAATAGCAACGAAAGCGACCAGGACGAGCACCAAGCATCGGCTCCTTGAGACAGACACAAAGGGGTGAAAATCGCGAAATCAAAAGTTGGAGTTGAAGGAAATTGGCGTAATAACCCCGAACGTTCCATTGAAGAATAGGCAACGACGAGAAGAGAAAGGACAACAACAGAGAACATGGAAGAAACAAAGGTGAAAGAGCAACATAGCTTGTTAAAGAATATCAGTGTCGGGGTCAGGGTCAGCAAAGTCAGGGTTAGGGAGCATGGGTAAACTGAGCAAAGACGGAGGGAAGGAAGCGGGAGAACTGACCAGAGGTGGACAGGCGGGGACCGGAGGAGGAGGAGGCAACCGAGAGGAGTAGTCATGGACAGCAGGAGGAAGAAGGGGGAGTAGAAAGAGGGGAGCGCACCTCAGCAAGGGCAGCAACCGAGAGGGAAGCGGGGGCCAAAGAAACCTCCATAGCAGGAACAGGGGGCGCAACCACCGAAATGGGAAGGGAAGGAGCGATAGAGTCAGAAGTAGGGGCCGAGGAAGAAAGCGAAGCCTTCTTACCCGCCGGGGAGGAAGCAGGAGAGGAGTCAGGCTTACACTTCTGACTTAAAGAGACAGGCGTCCCAGCAACTACGTACCGGGCAACGGATTCCAGAGTCTCAACAGAAGGAGCTGAACGAGAGCACACACGACTGCCAGTAGGAGAGCGATGGACATCAGCCCGCACTGACAGGCGGCGGGGAAAGTCAATAGATGGAGGAGAAGGATGGGAAGGAGGACCTGAGGGAGACGAGGAAGAAGACACAGGAGACATGACAGACCGAGCAGAAAGAAGGGGAACCCCAGACAGAGGACCAGGAGGGGGACCCTTCGGGACAGAACTCAAAGAAACAGAGGAGGGGCCAGTGGGCGTATCAGGGTCCAAGGCCCGGAAACGGTTGTGAGTCTGAGGAAGGCGGGATGGACGAGGAGAGGAAGAGAGCAACACGCGAGCATAAGAGATATTAGCATAAGGCGGGAGCCGGCGAACCTGGCGCCTCGCCTCAGGAGAAGATAAACGCTCCCGGTGCTTCAAGTTGAGGACGGCTGCCTCAAGCTCGTAATGGATATACGCACAGGAGAAGGTAAGGTGGGCCTCACCGCAGTTGAGGCAGCGAGCCTGGGGAGAAGTGCATTCCGACTTAGAGTGACCTTTTCCCCCACACAAAGGACAGAGCGAGACAGTCCCAGAGCAGCAGATGTCAACATGCCCAAACCTTCAGCACTTGTTACAAATCCTAGGATAAGGAATGTACTCCTGGACAGAGCACCTGGCACCAGCAAGAATGACAGAGGGTGGAAGGGTCCTACCATTAAAGGTAATCTTCACAACCCGAAGGGGTTGACGGCCACAACCACTAGGGGGACGAGTAAACGTGTCCACCTGGAGGACAGAATGGCCCTGGGCATCAAGGATATGCCGAATATCATCGTGGCAGTCCTGCAGATTCTGAACACAGGTCACAACTTGAGGTGGGAGGAGAATAGTGCCAACACTGGCATTGAACCGAGCGTTCTTTGAGACCCGAACAGGGATCTCACCAAGGCAGGATAAGGCAGCCAAGCGGGAAGCTGCATCATGAAAAGGAGCAGCAATGACACGAGTACTGAGACGAGTGGGGTTGAAGGTAACAGACGCAGGCACGGAATCAACAAGATGCCGATGGAGGGAGAAATCATCAGGAGGCGCAGAATCAAGAGGGAGGAGATCAAAGTATTTAGCCCATGAAGTGGGACCAAACAAGGCCTACGCAACAGTACGAGAAGGAATCGAGCGAGTGCGGCCGTGGCGCGGACGGCGTTGAGAACCCCCCAGAGAGAGAGAGGGGTGAAAAGGCGCAGTAGTCACAACGAGAGAGTTAGCCGCACCAGGGGACGAAGTGGTCACCACTGGGGGATTGAGGCTCGACCCAACCACAGAGGAGGGAGGGGAGCTGGGGGAAGAAGCCAGGATGGTCAAAGGAGGAGCAAGATGGGGGCCCAATACAGCGAGGGCTACAGAGCCCGGTCTTCCAATACAGGCCGACTCGGGGGCTTGGTCGCCCACCCCACGAGCCTGAGAGGGTACAAGAGAAACATTCATCGACATACAGACGAGGAGACACAAATTCATCCACGAATGTGCCCCCATACCCACCATGGAGCCACAATTAGAGGCAAGACACCCAACAGGAAGCTATCGCCGATCATGCCGGGAGCCCCTAGGAGTGCGTCGTGAGCATACGCCTCACAAACGCCACCTTAAGAACCTTCAGTCTGTCAAGATCGGGTTCAGCGACGAAAGGGGGGATTGACAATAAGAGGTTCCCCTCGCTCGAGACGTTGGGTACTACAGTTCTATGGGTGCAAGAGTATGCCTCCTCAAGCACCCGGGCGCCAAAATAGAAGAAGTCCAAAGGAATAACCAAAACAAGCAAAAGGTCGGCAGGAAACGACAGGAAGATACGAGAAGAGGGGGGAGAAAAACGAAACAGAAGGAAAAGGAAAAGTGATCAGGCACAATTAGAGAAGACAGCAGCAGAAGCGTAAGGCCACAAAAGGACAGAGGACTGTCCCACGAAGTATCACACTCCGGCAGCTGTCCACCAAGCCCCCTCACGGCGCCAACGGGCCGGATAGGGAGGGGGAGTTGGCATACAAGAATGCATAAATACATTTTGTGAGTTTTGCAAAGTATAGGAATAGCGTTTAGCGAGTATTGCAACACAGGAATGAGATGTTGTGTGTTTTGCAACTCAGAATAAATGTTGGAACTCTCATATCACGGAAATTATATGATGAAATAAGTTATTCCTGATCGATGGAACACTCACAACACGTTATTCACGTGTTACACGTTGCAACACCTTCAACATGTGATTCTTATTTTGCACAACTCACAACACGTTCTCCTGCGTTATAACACTCATAATAAGTTATTTTCATGACATGTTCACTGTATGTCATTTCTGAATTGCCAGGGTCACAACTCGGTGTTTATATTTCGCAACTCTCCATACGTTGTTGCTGTTTTGCAACACTCACAAAACGTTATTACTCTTTCGTGATACAATATGAATAATAAATTATATAATCTATAAAAGTTTCTACAATTCGTAAATAAAACGTGATTGAATACTTAAAATTTGATTGAACAGATGAAAAATAGTTTTAGATTAAATCTAAAGTATTATCTGCGTAATATATGGAAAAAAAATCTCAAATGCCGTACCTAGAGTTCAAACTGGTGACTGCGTGAACACCAGGTCCGGCCTCCCAGTCTAACCACGATGCTTCCTGCTTAATGAAGAACTCAGCACTTATACATACCTCCACATCATCATACAACATCATGTGACTTATAAGACATGATGAGAGAAAATCAGTAGGAAAACAATTCTCTGTGAGGAAGCGAGGTAAGGTAAGGTAAGGTTATATTGAGGTGAAAGTACTGCTCTAGTATGACAATATAGCACTTGTTAAGATTAGTAGAATGAGCTGGGATCTATAAGGACGGACTGAAGGAACGGTGCCCAACCTCTTCGACCATCGAGGATTGAAGAAAAATATATTTTATATACATCACAGATCTTAATAAATTTAACCAAAATGAAGTGTATAAAGGTCTCACCAATTATATAAGATATATCAACAAAGTTTAGAACTTTGTATTTAACTAATTAATAATTATTTGGATAGGTTGTTTATACGTAAGATATTTACCATATACGTTCACCTAGTGTATTCACCTAGACGTGTTCACCTAGACGTGTTCACATATATGCGTTTACCTAGTGTTCACCCTAATAATTAATGTTTCTTCTTGTTCAAAGGTAAAAATATTACTAAGGCCTTAAGCTGATTTTGTACATTTTAAGTTTTTTTTCTTCAAAATTAACAGGATAGAAATTTTATCTGTATAAATTGCATTTTTATTAGTGAGCGAATGAGAGAAAATAGAGAAGATCAGTGTATTTGATATATAGATCGTATATTAATTTTTCTTATAGTTGGCCTCAAGTGTTGAAAGCCAGAAAAACCGGATTGACAGACAATTATTTTAAAAGCGTTTTAATTTATGTTTCAAATATTTTCCCTACATCTACATTTGTTAGGGGGTCAGGTGGTTGTACTGAGAGGGCCAATAGTTATAATCAAAAGAGTTCCTAAAATATTGGAGATTAGATAGGCCCGGCCCCCAAGGAAGAATATTCCCAGCAATGAATGCTTGCTTTCAAGCAAAGGTTTGCAGTCTAGTTGTTAATCATCTACTCCACTTCCACAGGATGAACGGATACTCCCAAAAACTCTAAACGTATAAATTAAACCCTCTAATAACCCCCCATACACAAACTACAATAAATCACTTTACCACTCTACCTTACGTTAAACACCTTGGTCCACATAAGCAGGATGCAAGGTTTACAATTGCAAAGTAGGGTAAAGACTACTTTCCTGAAGGGCACTTGTAAAGGCTTAAAGTAGCCTTGGTAAACTTTAGCTCACGTGGTTTCACTAGTCACCCTAGAGTACACTTAGAGATGTCAAAACACTGGCTTAGTCTACACAAATAACTACACATACACATAACCAACAGCACAGTAATAAAACAGATAGATACTTAACTTGGACATAAAGTATAGGGAGAGAAGAAAGATGGAGGAGGAGAACAGAGCCCACAGGGTAGGTGTAAGCACCACAGCAGCAGCCCAGAGAGAAGGAAGGGGGAAAGCCCTCCTTCTCTGATCGCTGCCGGATGGATACTCAACTGATCGTACAGATACAATCATTACACTTCTTTACCGACCTTCATTACTAGTCACTTTAACAATTCTAAGAATAGCTGATAACTAGGTCAATATTATATTTAATAATTAACAAGCTCAGAGTCTGAATGTTCTGTGAGTAACAGGATTCGTCTTACGTCTGGCAAGGAAGACGGAAATAAAGACACATCAGAGGTATGAGAAGCCCGGAGTATAAATGTTATTGTTAATTAACTATCCCTCTTACATAATCCAATCCTATAAATTAATGTATATATAATTATTTAGAACTCAAATTGATCTCTGGTTTCCAAATAAGAACCCAGGGTAATAACAAAATTCAAAGAGAAACAAAAATACACAGTTATAACACGAATGCATTCATGTGTTGTGGGTGTTACAACACGCAGTAATAAGGTCTTGTAAGCGTTGCAACACACAACGCATGCTGTGAATGTTTAAACACAGAATGAGGTGTTTTGAGTGTTGCAGCACTGGAATAACGTGTTGTGGTTGTTGGAACACAGGGATGTTTTGTATTTAAAAATATACACAATTTCTGATTGTTGCAACACACTCACACAACACATTAATCCGGCGTTTCAAAACTCACAGCAAGTAATTTCTGTGTTGCAAAACTCACAACACGATATTTATGTGTTGAATCATTCACTTGCTATACCTGTGTTGCAACGTTACAACTCTCACAACAAGTTTTTTTGTGATACAACTCTCACAACTATTATTATCATGAAATGTTTAACGTTGAATCCTTTCACGATATAAATATTTCATTGCTATTCTATACAAATAAAATGTAAATGTTCGTTTGTTCAAAATCGCAAATATCTGAAAGTTCTTCATCGATTGCTTTGAAATTTTCACACAACGTTCCATTCACACCCGAGAAGGTTTTTATATACTTTCTATAAAGATGTCACGTCTGTGACGGGAAAAAAAACATACTTTTTTGAAAAACGCTGCTTTTCATGTGAGGGGAAATCTTCAAAACCTCTTTACCGATTGATTTGAAATTTTGTCATACCCTTACATTCGAATAGGCGCGTTTTTATATAACTACTATATGCATGCCTTCCCTGTGACAAGAAAAAAACATGTTTTTTTTTTAGAAAAACCGCACCATCTGTTGGATGCAAGAATAACACACGCTGTAATTTCCAAAAGTTCTTCACTGATTGCTTTGAATATATGACACATCCTTCCCTTTGAATATGAACATGTTATTATATACCTACTATATAGCTGCTACACCTGTGACAAGCAAAAACATACTTCATAGAAAAAACGATGCTATCTGTTGTACCTCATAGCAACACACACTATACTATATATGATATGATTCTATTTCATTGTTTCCATTTGCCCTGATAAATTGAATTTTCATACATTTCGATTTATTTTCATTTTTATTTAATTATTTTGTGTGACATTGCATCGGAATTGACCTGTGTTTTACCATGCTGTTCATTTCGTGAGAATAGTTTATTTTTTATAATTTTTCATTGTTTTTCATTTCGTTTTTTAACTGCTTTTCTTATATTTCCGTGATGGGAACATCAGATCATTTGATGTTCCCAATTTTCTGATGGGAGCATCACATCATTTGTGAATGCATCAAACGAGGGAAGGGGGAATGTTGGGGAGGACGAGGGGACGAGAGTGGGGGATGGTGGGGAGGACGAGGGGACAAGGAAGGGGGTAGTGGTGGGGAGGACGAGGGGAGGTGGGGACGAAGGGTAAGGGTAATGGAGAATGGTAGGGGAGGAAAAGGAGACAGAGGATTAGGGGTGATAGAGGGGAAGAGGAGGGGGACGGTGGAATAGTAGGTAGAACGAGGGAATGGTGATGGGGAGATGGTGGGGAGGATGAGGGGACGGTGGAGTGGGGAACGGTTAAGAGGACGATGGGACGGTGGATTGGGGGATGGTGGTGAGGACAAGGGGGACGGGGGGAAGGGGGAAAGGTGAGGAGGACGAGGGGACGGGGAGTAGGGCATGGTTGAGAGGACGAGGGGATGGGTAGTGAGGAATGGTTGCGTAGACAAGGGGACAGGGGAGGGGTATGGTGGAGAGGACTGGGAGACAGGGGAAGATTGCTGCTGCTCAGCAACGCACATGCATTGCTGAGTCATAGCAACGCGTGGCCAGGTACAGCTAGTATGTAACAAAAAATATTGATTGCATGGATCGTTAAGAAAATATTGAAAATATAACTAAAAGTTTTAAATAGATGAACGGAAAGTGAATAAACAAATAAAACGTTATATATTAAATAAATGATATGCAATTGAATAAATAATAAAGGTCATTAAACAGATAATTACACGTGATTAAATATCTAGAAAAGGTTGATCTAATTAATAAATAATAACTGAACAATTAAAAAGATGTGATGAAAAGAGAAAATATAAAACTTGCTAGAATTTATAAATAAAACTTGATTGATTATTTAAAATGTGATTAAATAGATGAAAAATACTTTTAGATTGAAACTGAAGTATTATCTGAGTAAAGTAAGGAAAGAAAGATCAAATTCAACCTCAACAGAGTTCGAACTGGTGACCACGTGAACACTGAGTCCAACTTTCTGTCTAGCAACGACTCTTCCTGATTAAAGAAGAACTCAGAAGTCATACATTCATCCACCTCACCATTTATCTTCAACTGACAATTGAGGCGTGTGAAGGAGAAAGTCGGGAAGGAAAATGAATCTTTATGAGAAGAGGATGTAAGTTAAGGAAATGATGAGGTGAAAGCGCCAGACCAGTATGAATATATAACACTTGGAAGGGACATTAGGATGGGCTGGGATGTGAGGACGTAGAGAAGGAACGGTGCTCAACCACTTGGACAATCTGGGATCGAACGCCAACCCTGCAAGAATCGTAGGTATGGAGAGGAAAAACGGTGTCCAATCACGTAGATCTTCGGGAATTGAACATAAAACATGTTTTATAGACCAGAGGTCTCAATAAAATTAAACAAAGCGAACTCTATGAAGTTGCTTTCTCCCATTTTTTAAGATATTTCTGGAAGTTATTCTACTCAGTATTTATTTAATAAATAAATAATTTGTTTGCAGAGGTTATTTATGGGCATACATTACCAGCTGCAACACCCTAATATATAGTGGTTCAACTTACTTAACGTTTAAGTATTATTGGGACCCAATGCTGATATAACATAACATAACAGACATAACACGAATGTATACACATTTGTTGTGAGTTTTGTAACGTTTAGGAATAGCGTTTTGTGAGTGTTGCATCACAGGAATGAGATGTTGTGAGTGTTGCATCACAGGAATGAGATGTTGTGAGTGTTTCTTCATAGGATTGAAGTGTTGTGAGTGTTTCTTCACAGGATTAAACTGTTGTGAGTGATGAAATATAGAAAAAATATGTTGGAACACTCACTCGCAACATGATAAATATGTGTTGCAATAAGTTATTCGTGACTAGTGTAACACTTGTAATGTCCTGGTACGCACAGCTCGCTGCACTACAGGGGTAAGTAAGGGTTCGTTCTAGGAGTATTCAAACTGGCGGCGCACAGTGATGTTGCTCGTTTGAGCAAGTTAACTTTATATAAATTTGCCACTCATTATGTTGTGAGGGAGCGCGAGGAGCGGCTCCCGCCTCCAGTTTAGTCAGTAGCTGAGAGACGGGCCTCGCGTCAACTGGTCTGTTTTCTGATAAGTGTCTGTTTTGTTGATTTTTTCTTTTTGTGTTAGTAGTACAATTATCTGGCGATACATACATATTATATCATAAATCTGAATAGGTCATCTGATTACTGTTATACATGAAGTGAAAGATTAAGTTTGATATACATTTTATTTATTATATAAATCTTTTTATTTACATGTGTAATAGTTCAACCCTAGTGAATATTTTCTGCTAATTATGTCTATGACGTAGCGATGTGGCACTTTGGTTGGACATTAAGAGACAGAGTTCATTTGAATACTCCTAGAACGAGCCCTTACTTACCCCTGTAGTGCAACGAGCTGTGCGTACCAGCAAACATTAAAATGACTTAAATAAGAATTATCAAGTTGACATGTATAAACAGAGGCAATGTTGTTTATAATAAACACTATTATTCGTATATAATAATAAAGAGGAAACTGCTGGCAACTACACAATACAAGCAATCTATATTATATCAGGAAGTTGACTCGAATCTCACACGTCTAGTACCTGACTAGCCAGCCCCGCACTCCTGTCCCCACTGTGTTGCCAAAGATACGATACACTATATATATATATACATATATATATATATATATATATATATATATTTATACATTATATATATATATATATATATATATATATATATATATATATATATATATATATATATATATATATATATATATATATATATATATATATATATATTAGTATATTTGGGTAGCAGTCTTTCCTGTAGACATATATTATTAAATATGACCGAAAAAGTAAGATTAATAATTCTAACACGAATTTTCTCAATCTTTCGTACATTACGCTTCACTGTTGGAGGTAAATCAAAAATCACTTCTCCAAAATTCATTTTTATTTCTAGTCTGACGCGACACGGGCGCGTTTCGTAAAACTTATTACATTTTCAAAGACTTCACAAATACACAACTGATTAGAACTTACGTCTCTCTGATATTATATCTACATTTGAGTGAGGTGGGAAGGATGATGTGGCATTAACACAAGACAGAACAGGGGATATTAATAGGGTATTAAAAGTATCAACACAAGACAGAACAGAAACAATGGGTATTGAATAGAAGTGTTTGTAGAAAGCCTATTGGTCCATATTTCTTGATGCTTCTATATTGGAGCGGAGTCTTGAGGTGGGTAGAATATAGTTGTGCAATAATTGGCTGTTGATTGCTGGTGTTGACTTCTTGATGTGTAGTGCCTCGCAAACGTCAAGCCGCCTGCTATCGCTGTATCTATCGATGATTTCTGTGTTGTTTACTAGGATTTCTCTGGCGATGGTTTGGTTATGGGAAGAGATTATATGTTCCTTAATGGAGCCCTGTTGCTTATGCATCGTTAAACGCCTAGAAAGAGATGTTGTTGTCTTGCCTATATACTGGGTTTTTTGGAGCTTACAGTCCCCAAGTGGGCATTTGAAGGCATAGACGACGTTAGTCTCTTTTAAAGCGTTCTGTTTTGTGTCTGGAGAGTTTCTCATGAGTAGGCTGGCCGTTTTTCTGGTTTTATAGTAAATCGTCAGTTGTATCCTCTGATTTTTGTCTGTAGGGATAACGTTTCTATTAACAATATCTTTCAGGACCCTTTCCTCCGTTTTATGAGCTGTGGAAAAGAAGTTCCTGTAAAATAGTCTAATAGGGGGTATAGGTGTTGTGTTAGTTGTCTCTTCAGAGGTTGCATGGCTTTTCACTTTCCTTCTTATGATGTCTTCGATGAAACCATTGGAGAAGCCGTTATTGACTAGAACCTGCCTTACCCTACAGAGTTCTTCGTCGACTTGCTTCCATTCTGAGCTGTGGCTGAGAGCACGGTCGACGTATGCGTTAACAACACTCCTCTTGTACCTGTCGGGGCAGTCGCTGTTGGCATTTAGGCACATTCCTATGTTTGTTTCCTTAGTGTAGACTGCAGTGTGGAAACCTCCGCCCTTTTCCATGACTGTTACATCTAGAAAAGGCAGCTTCCCATCCTTTTCCGTCTCGTAAGTGAAACGCAGCACGGAACTCTGCTCAAATGCCTCCTTCAGCTCCTACAGATGTCTGACATCAGGTACCTGTGTAAAAATGTCGTCAACAAACCTGCAGTAAATGGCCGGTTTCAAGTTCATGTCGACTAAGACTTTTTGCTCGATGGTACCCATGTAGAAGTTTGCAAACAGGACACCTAGGGGAGAACCCATGGCGACCCCATCTACTTGCTTATACATGTGCCCATCCGGGCTCAAGAAGGGTGCCTCTTTAGTACAAACTTGGAGTAGTTTCCTCAGAATACTTTCTGGCATGTCAAGAGGAGTACAGGCTGGATCACGATACACTCTGTCGGCTATCATTCCGACTTCTTTTCCACAGCTCATAAAACGGATGAAAGGGTCCTGAAAGATATTGTTAATAGAAACGTTATCCCTACAGACAAAAATCAGAGGATACAACTGACGATTTACTATAAAACCAGAAAAACGGCCAGCCTACTCATGAGAAACTCTCCAGACACAAAACAGAACGCTTTAAAAGAGACTAACGTCGTCTATGCCTTCAAATGCCCACTTGGGGACTGTAAGCTCCAAAAAACCCAGTATATAGGCAAGACAACAACATCTCTTTCTAGGCGTTTAACGATGCATAAGCAACAGGGCTCCATTAAGGAACATATAATCTCTTCCCATAACCAAACCATCGCCAGAGAAATCCTAGTAAACAACACAGAAATCATCGATAGATACAGCGATAGCAGGCGGCTTGACGTTTGCGAGGCACTACACATCAAGAAGTCAACACCAGCAATCAACAGCCAATTATTGCACAACTATATTCTACCCACCTCAAGACTCCGCTCCAATATAGAAGCATCAAGAAATATGGACCAATAGGCTTTCTACAAACACTTCTATTCAATACCCATTGTTTCTGTTCTGTCTTGTGTTGATACTTTTAATACCCTATTAATATCCCCTGTTCTGTCTTGTGTTAATGCCACATCATCCTTCCCACCTCACTCAAATGTAGATATAATATCAGAGAG